>NC_057687.1:8763336-8823375 GCF_014466175.1 Vespula pensylvanica | reverse complement strand
GAGAGAGAGAGAGAAAATAAAGAAAATATTTTCTAAAAAAGAAAAAGGAATCTAAAATAAATAAATATGTAATTTTTTGTCTAAATAATTAAAATTCGTAGAATCGATCCAATAAAAGAAAGAAAGAAAGGAAGAAAAAAGGGAAATAAAGGTAAATGAATGAACGAACTTTTTAAAATAAAAACGTGCTAAAATAAAAAAAAATTTGGCCGATTGACGATTTATCTTTTATATCTAATACCTTTTATATTCAATCTTTTATATTTTCTATCCTACAACTAACAGTTTTCTTCAATTAATTGGAAAGAGAATAGATCGTAAGAAAAAATCTCGCTCAAGTATAAATCGAAAGTTATTTTCGATTACTTATATCGTCCTCGTCCTCGTCCTCGTCCTCGTCGTTTCTCTTTTCGGAGCTTCGAAGCTTTGACTAAAGTACTTACGAGGGCCTTGACCGACACCCCAGCGAAGACGGGTGCGTCTTTGTAGAACTTGGAGAAACCCTGCTCGCATACTCTCAGATCACCCATCGACTTTGCTTTCTACGATGGTCGAAAGCCATCAACGAGAATTTTGATTAATCGGGCAAAATCGGGGATCCTAAATCGAGAGATTATACCGAAATCTTTCTCAAATTTAAATATATACGTAGTCGCATAAAGCAAAGGAACAAAAAAAAAAAAAGAAAAGATAAAAAGAAATAAAATCAAATAACAAACGTCAACAAAAATGTCAATATAGAAAAAAAAAAAGAAAAAAAAAGGGAATAATAATAATATCGGTTTAATCTCTTAATTGTTAATGGATTACGAATATATTCGAGTTAAAAGTTAGGAATTAAGAAAAAAAGAGAAAAAAGTAGAACAAGAATGAACTATGAAATATGTCATCAAAAACTCTATGAGATTAATATAATGTTAGAAAATAAATCATTCGGCATTATTAAAATTAAATGTTACGAAGCATTGACAAATTAGTCTTATGATTCATGCAAAGATAAAGGGACGGTGCATCGAAAAAAAATCTGATATTATATATATAAGAATAAAAATAATAATTCAATAATAATTAAGAAAAATAATAGTAGTGGTAGTACTAATAATAATAATAATAATAATAATAATAATAATAATAATAATAATAATAATAATAATAATAATAATAATAATAATACATAATAATGATGATGATGATGATGATGATGATGCTAATAATAATAATAATAATGATGATGATGATGATGATGATGATGATAATGATGATCATAATGATAATAATAAAAATAATGCTCTTATATTTTGTACCTCGTCTAAGATGAAAATTTCATAAGCGTTTAATAAATGTCTAAATTTGTTTAGAATTTAGAATAATCATCGAATACAAACCTCCTCGATTTCCACGGAATTTGTTCTTCCAAAAGTAGCCTGATCAGCCTCGCTCATGTTCGAGATGTCGCCAAAGCTACGACACTGTTATCGATAATAAAACAGATCTGACACACAACTATATATATGTATGTGTGTGTGTGTATGTATGTATGTATATATATATATATATATATATATATATATATAATGTATATGCATATACATATACACACACGCAGGATATATAACAAAAATCTAATTTTTTGTTTCGTTTTATAGGAAATAAAATTTTATCCTATTTAAATCGAGTCCGTTTTATAAGAAATAAAATTTGATCCATTTATTTCGTTTGTACGAAACGAATTTGTTACGATATCCCGAATTATTAACTTATCGTTAGTTCAATAAATCGTTAATCATTTTATAAAGAAGTTAAGTTCGTGTTCCTTTTTTTTTTTATTTGATTTTATTTTTTTTTTATTTCTTTTTTTTTTCGGTACGTACCAACTGTTTAATAGAGACACCGGTCGCGATTCGTTCCTTGTTAGATCTTTCCTGCTCGTTACGATTCGCCTCGGACACGTAATTCTGTGTCTACATGCACAAAACCACAAAATGTACGCAACAGATGTGTATAGTAAATCCACCGTTAGACACGCCGTAGTCTCAAGTTTATTACGTCTAAACTTTTTAATATCCCCATAACATCATGGAAAATTTTATTCGAGACACATGCAAAGGAGAAACAAAAGAAAACAAAACGAAAAAGAAGAAAATAGAATCAAAAACAAACTCACGAACGAACGCACACGCTACATAAAAAAGTAAACAACTGGACGAAAGAAAGAGGACGAAAAATCTACGACAAAATAATTTCTAATTCCTTTTCTTTTTGTTTTGTTTTTAATATTAATCCTTTCTTCTGTATTTTCTTTTTCGATAATCGAGCTCGTAGAGACAAAAGTAGCATGAAGCTTTTAATATATATATATATATATTTTTGTAACTTCGAAGTTACAGAAATATATTAGATAATTAAATTTGAGTTAAGATATATGGACTTTCTTCGAAACAAATTTAATTGTTACCTTATATACAAAGTTTTTCATATTTCTCAATATTCTTTTTTTTTCAATATTCAATTCTTCAATTTTTTCAATATTATAGTATACTATAACATTTATACAATATATCATAATTAATATAACAAATATAAAAGCTTTAGCATTTTGTGAACAAGCTCGATTCCCATTTGTTAGTGAATAATAAATAAGAAGTTAAAAACTGGATGCATACGAAGCGCATTAATGTCAATCAAAAATAGCAAATAGTTTGAAAAAATTAATATATATATATAATATCACAATACACATATATATATATACACATTCATATATAATATATAATTAATCATACATATACATATATATATATAATTAATTATATATATAAAAAATATATATATATTATATCATATATATATATATACCTATTGACCCCAATCGATACGTTTCCCAATACATCTATGTCAACTTTTATCGATCCAACTGATAGAGTGAGAGAGAAAAAAGATAGACAGGTAGAAAGAGATAGAAAGAAAGATAGATAGATAAATAGATCGATCGATAGATAGATAGATAGATAGATAGATAGATAGATAGATAGATTGATTGATTGATCGATAGAGAAAGAAAGAGAGAGAGTTTCTTCTCGATATAACTTACCAACGATTTAACGTTGACGTTCGATAGATCGTCCTCGTCGGAGAAATCGATCGTCTCTTGGTTGATCATTCTCGAGCCAGTATGCATGCTTGCGTCTTGCAAATCAGAGTTCTGATAGACAGAAAAAAAGGAAAGAAAAAAAGAAAAAAAGAGAAAAAAAAGGGGACAGCTCGAGAGCACGTACATGCAAACGCATACAAATACATACATACGTACACGTACACGGCAAGAAATACGCGACATTTCGAAGTTTTTTCTTTCTTTTTCTTTTTTTTTTTTTTTTTAAATACATGCAAATTTTGATTTATAACAAAGTTCAGGCCATCCATTAGTTTTCTCGTGTTAATTATTTCTTTTTTGTTAATTTTATCATCGTACGTAAGAATATAGAATATATAAGAATATGAATATTATTTTTAAATATTTCAATTATGAAATAATATATATATATATATATATATATATTTATGCCCCGAATAATTGCTATTATATCTTCTCTATCACATACTTTACCATAAAAATGAGATAAAAATATGATAGAGAGAGAGAGAGAGAGAGAGAGAGAGAGAGAGAAAGAGAAAAAAAAATTAAAAATTCAAAAAGAAAAATAAATAAATAAATATACGTATATAAAAGCAAAAATTCCTAAAAGATTAAAATGGACGTTTCCGGTTCTGATCTCGTGACGACATATTTCCAAACTGTTAATTATCTCCCTAACGGTACCATTCGATGTTTATAATACGCTTCTGTCACGAAAGTTGCTCCCCACGTTGCTTTTCTTCGTCATCTTTCTTTTTTTCTCTGTTTCTTTCTCTGTTTCTTTTAAACACATTTTTTTGTTTCTTCTTTTCCTTCTCTTCTTTTCCTCTCTCACTCCCCCTCTCTCACTCTCTCTCTCTCTCTCTCTGTGTCATTTTTTATCTCTCTGTCTTTCTTTCTCACAGTATCCTTCTATAGTACTTACTTATAATTTTTATTCGAAGGAGAAAGAAAGACAAGATATGAAAAAAAGACAAAGAGAGAGAAAGAAAAACAGAAAGAAGGAGAGAGAGAGAGAGAGAGAGAGAGAGAGAGAGAGAGAAAGAGAGAGAGGGATATATGACTTACCACAGATATATTCTCCTTTTCTAAATCACTCTTCTTACTCTTCTTAGTTTTCTTAGTACGTGGAGTAAGATTAGGGGATGCATCGTTACCAGCTACCCCCTCGATTTTTTTCTTCTTCGTTTTATTAGTAACACTGGCAGCACCCTTAGACGAGCTGCTCATCACCGTTGTCGCTGTCGCCGTCGTACTGCTCGTCGTTGTTATCTTCTCCTCGCGACTTTCGCTCTAACAGATGATAGAGATAATGTAAACGAAAAAAAAAGAAAAGAAAAGAATTGAATAGAAGAGACAAAGAAAAAAAAAAAGAAAGAACGTAACGTTGTTATTGATCGAGAGAGTGCATATGTATTGTGTGTTATTATTATGTGAAGTATTTATATCGATGTAATTATATATATATAGTATATGATGTATGATATAGTTTTTTGATTAGGTATATGTTAAATATTATAATTATATATATGTAATTATATGTATATATAATTATATATATATAATAATAATATATATAATTGTATATAAATTGCATATATGTAAATAAAAATAATACTATAGAGTATTTCTTAAAATTCATAATTTTTCATATTTTATATCTTAAAAAAAAAAAAAAAAAAAAAAAAAAAGAAAAAGAGTAAGTACAAAAATAAATAAATTTTATATAATACAAAAATAAATTTTAATATTTCTTAATATAATTCTTTCCTTTCTTGTTTTTTTTTTTTTTTGTTAATTCAAAAATTATTTAACATTTTATATCTAAATAACTAACAAAACATTTTGTTTGTCGAAACACTTCCTCGTATATTTTATATCCAAGTAAACAACACTAGTATCGTTTCATTTCGAACATTCTAACATTTTACTTATTACTTATAAACTCCGATATTATTACATTATTATATTCTGTTATATATGATATAACAAAATTAACATTGCATCGTGTTATTATGACATAACGCAATTAATATTAATATTGCATATTATTACACAATCTATTATTTAAATTTCAATACCCATATACCAATAAATATAAAAGTAACAAGTCTTAAAAGAAAGAAAAAGACAGAGAGAGAGAGAGAGAGAGAGAGAGAGAGAGAGAGAGAACACATGATCGACTTTCTATTATGAAATTAAAACTCACGTCTAACGCATCGCAGCCACGCTTGAGAGTTCATCGAACGTCTCAACGTTATACAACGATATTTTAATAATAATCATATTAATAATAAAAAAAAAAAGAGAACAAAATAAAGGATAAAAATAAGAAAAGAAAAAATCTTGTTCGCGTATAAAATTCTCTCTCTCTCTCTGTCTCTCTTTCTCTCTCCCTCTCTTTACTCTCTGTGTATGTGCAATGGCTAAGTGTATATATATGTGTGTTCGCGAACCACGCGATGAAAGACATAATGAGCGGAGCGGTACGTAACTTCAGGAACTCGATTCTACAATTACACTACTACACTATTCTTCCCTGGCAACGGAGAACCTTTCGAAACTTACGACTTACGGCCGATGTTTCCTGACCGCACGACGATGGTGTCGTAATTAATATAGTTTTCTTTGCCCGACCATTCACCGTGTGTATTCTTAACCGTAAGAGACTAAGAGACGATCTAAACTGATGATAAAGATAATTCGGTACCGTACGACCCCAAATCAAGTTTCTACAAAACAAAATAAAAAGTGTGCGACGAATAGAAAGAAAGAGAGAGAGAGAGAGAGAGAGAGAGAGAGAGAGAGAGAGAGAGAGAGAGAGAGAGAGAGAGAGAGAGAGAGAGAGAGAGAGAGAGAGAGAGAGAGAGATAAAGAGATGAAAAGAGAGAGAGAGAGAGATAAAGAGATGAAAAGAGAGAGAGAGAGAGAGAAAGAGAGAGAGAGAGAGAGAGAGAGAGAGAGAGAGAGGATGAGAGGTCGTATGATTATTCTAGCTCGTCTCTCGTCCTCCTGACTTACTTTCCCGATATAAAATTTCGATAATATTGATCTCACGTAGCGAGAAAGTTGTAATGGCAATTTCCTATTTTTTGTTTTGTTTTATTTTGGTTTGGATTTTTTGTTATTCTCTTCTGTTTTCTTTATTTGTTTCTCTTTCTTTTCTTTTTTCTTTCTTACTTTCTTCGTTTATCTATTTGGATTTTAATATTGATATGGTTACTGTAGTATGTTAGGATATATAAATGTATGTATATATATATATATATGTTATATGTGCGTGTGCGCGTGTGTGTATTACATATAAAATATGTATATATTTAAATTATGTTTATATTTGTTAAATATTATATTATTCATTTTTGTTTAATATTCCCTGAATTTTAATACGAACGGATTTTATTACGGAATTTTATTAAGAATATTTATATTTTTTAATATTCCTAGTTAATAGAGATATTAATTATGCATGTAATGTTCTATAGAAAAATTTGTATATTTTGACTATATTATGGATATACGTTCTCTCTCTCTCTCTCTCTCTCCCTCTCTCTCTCTCTCTTTCTCTCTCTCTCTCTCTCTTTCTTTAGAATTTCAGCACCGACATATAACCGTTGATATGTAATATCCCATAAAAAAAAAGGATACATATTTTATATCGAAATAATTTATATATTTGAAATGCAAAAGAAGAAAACATTTTCTAAACGATTATACCTAAAAATATATATTTATAAAACAAAAAAATTGTATTTTTGCAAAAACCGAAAGATAAAAAAGGGAACAAAAATAAATTTATAAATAAAAAGAAAAAAACAAGACTGATAAAAAGATCATCAATTAACACATGTTATAATCGTAAAATTGTTACATTTAAATTTTCCTATCGGACGGAACGTAATCTCACGTTTCAAGGATTTCGACGTTACGTAGACAAAAAGTATTATCGCGAGTTCAACGGCATTTCGCGTTGGCAAAGCCAACGGAACGTACTTCCTACTTCGCTTAATGAAAATTTATAAAGAGACGACGTGTTAAAGCAGCCGCAGGTCTGCTGTTTATAAATTCCGACAATAAGTAGCGACGACACGTACTTACGTACCCTTGTTACATATTCACCCTCTCTCTTTCTCTCTCACTCACTCTAACCCCCTATTTTATATCGTCTACTCGCAATAAATAAATTACAACTACTTTACCTGGGATCATATAATACACCTCGGCGTCATCGACACAAGAATGGCGATAAAACAGAGAAGAAGAAGAAAAAAGAAAAAAAATAGAAAAAAAAAAAATAAAGAAAAACAGAAAAGAACCCTCACGAAGGGATCGTTTAAAAGTTGCACATTGTACGTATAAAAGAACGATTAAGAAGCTTCGATTAAAAGGGATGGATGAAACGATTAAAGAAAGAAGAGGAGGGGACGTGGAGAGATTTCACTTAGATCACTTCGTTCGATCGAATTAAAAAGAGAGAGAAAGAGAGAAGAAAAATAAGGAAAAAAAAAATGGCGACAACGCGCGACTAACAAGAAGAGCCAACCTTAAGACGAAAGGACGTCGAGAAGTCACTGACGATCGTCGAGTTTCGAAGCACCACCATCACCGTCGACAGCGAGTATGCGAAAGGACGAAGACGTTTCTACCTTGACTGTAGACGAAAGGAAAGCTAGAGGAAGAAAGAAGAAAGAAAGAACCAGAGAGAGAAAGAGAGAGAAAGAGATAGATAGATATAGAGAGAAAAAGAAAGAGAGAGAGAGAGAGAGAGAGATAGCGAAAGAAGAAGAAGTGGGATCGAGAAGGTATGGAGGTGGAGAGGGTAAGGGTTGGAGAGGGGGTTGGGGGAGGGAGTCGACGAAGAATACAAGTCTTTCTCGTGTGTTCTTTCGAATGAGAAACGGTTCGTGTATATGTATGTATTTGTCTGTCTGTGTGAACGTGTGTATGTGTATGTGTGTGTATGTGTGTGTTGTGTATCTTCGAAAGGGGAACCCTTCGAGTTCCTTCTCTTCGGCAACACTTCTAGCAGAACACTAGACTTGAGTGGATTCACCGAGACGGAACGTTCCGACTTACATTAGCGAACGTCCTCGAAAGAGGAAGTGCCAAAACGACTTTAAAGATTCGAACGAGAGCCAAATGTAAAGAATTATTTCTATCATATCAGACTACAATTATTTGGTTGATTGGTTGGTTATCACGTAATCAGATTAACGTGATTATTGATTCGATCGGTTAAGTCGATTCAACGGATTTTCCATAATTTTGATAATGTAAAAAATGTGGTAATGTTAGAGAGAAAGAGTTTTAATTTTGGGGATTTATTTTTTCCCATTGATACTATTTTGTTCTTATCAGATCAAGATTGGTTGATTATCATGTAATCGGGTCAACGTGATTACCGACTCGATCGGCTAAGTCGAACAGATTTTGCATAACTTTGATAATGTAAAAGTATGATGAAGTAGTTTCAATTTTAAGGATTTCTTGTGATATTTTTGTTTCATAATATAATCGATATCGATATATTATTGTTATTTAGACATATTTTTACTTTATTTAGATATAACGTATTAAATAAGAAGTGTTTCAACAAAGAAGAAAAAAATGTTCTATAATTTGTTATTTATCTAAATATAAAATAATACAAATTTTTCAATGAAAAAAAAAAAAAAAAAAAAAAAAAAAATACTACAGTTCTTTACTTAGATGTAAATTATTGAAAATTCTCAATCAAGTGTTATATTTGTTTGGATTTAATATGTCGAATGTTTTTAATATATAAAAAAAAAAATATTTTTATTAGACCGTAACCAATAAAAATATTAGCGAAGAAAAATAAAAAAATAAAAATTAGATTAGAAAAAAAAAAGATTAGAATTTATTATCGATATTATCGACAATATAGTAAGCGTGGAAACGATCTAGAGTTGTCGAGGTCAACTCTTGCTCGAGATACTATAGTCGTTCTTGAAGTTATGCCTCGTGCCGTTGAACCACCTTGAAAAATACCTTCTTCCGATGACTCGACTACTACCGGTCGTGGTGACACGCGCTGATCGTCGTGTTACGCTACACGTCCTACGCGACGAGTCTTTTATAGTAAATGTATACTAGTCTATCTAACTGTATATATGTATGTGTGCGTGTGTATATTGTGTCGGTGTATTACGTGCGTATAGACGAAAGGATGTACATAGGTTTTATCGCGTGGATATCCGATATTTTACCCCCACCCTTCTATTCCTTTTTTTCGTTTTTTTTTTATCTTACCGATAATAAAGTTTATCAATGAAGAGTTTTTAGATCAGTATTAATATTTTTTTTTATTTTTTTATTTTTTTATTTCTTATTTTTTTTTTCTAAGCAACGTGAACATAAACAATAATGAACGCGATATATCACGTACTTATTATTATTATTATTATTATTATTATTATTATTATTATTATTATTATTATTATTACTACTGTTACTATTATTATTGTCGTTGTTGTTGTTAAGATATTATTTATAGTATAGTTTATATATGATCGGTAGTGATTAAATAGGAAGATTGATAAAATTAATTATTATCCCTCCAATTCGCGATAATTTTGTCAATCGTAATTTTTTTTTCTTTCTTTCTTTGTTCTTATTATATTTATAAATCATGTAATATTTATAAATATTTTTAATAATAACAAATAATTATCTTTTTTATAAAAATTATATAATCTCTTATTATATAGCCTTTTTTAATTCAGAAATAATGAATTTAATAATTCTTATTTAATAATAATATTAAGTATTATATTTTTATATTCGTTTGAATCGTTTAATGTCTTTTAGATAATTTAATCTGTAATAATGTGTAATTTTATTATACGCAGATATTTATTATTTATTTTAAATTAATTTATAATTTGTCGATAATTAAATTTAATAATTCACTTTTTTTACTTCGTAATATGATTCAATAATAGAGAATAAATTGTATAATTTAATCTCTTAATTATTTAATAATTTAATTTCGTAAAACAGTAAATATATAATAATCATATTTTTAAATAGCACAGAAATGATATAATAATATCAATCAATATTTCAATAATTTATACCCCATCTTATTCAATAATGTAAATCATAATTAATATAATTCACATAGTAATTTAACTCAGAAATAATAAATTTAATTTAGAAAATGAAAAGAAAAAAAATAATAATTTGCATAAATGTAATAACGAAAAAATAATGATCCATAAATTCGTTCAATTTTGATGACGATTCAATGAATCTTTTGTAAATTTATAATATGCTCGAACGAATCAATTCGTTCAATTTCCTTTCTTCTCCATTTTTTATTTTTTTATTAATTTTACTAATCACAATTAATAATTATTATTAATCGCAATAATTTTCAAATAATTCTTTAGGCGAATAAACGTAATAATACATATAATTGTCTTACCTGCACGTCGTCGAACGAAAATACACGGGATCGATCCTCTTAACTAACACGTGCATTACAACAAACAAATTCTAATAGCAAAAATTCTAATAGCCAAGAACTATTATATCATACAACATCATTATTTACTTAACGCTTAAAAATATGCGTAGATCGAGGTTATCGCCTCTGAGCTTTCTGAAATTAGGCGAATTTGTCAGGCTTCATTCACGTTAATTCGACTACATACTCACGCATAATTAAATAAATAAAAAAAAGAATATATGTATATGTATAAAAAAAAGAACAAGCTTTACAAGCTGGCTTATGCTCAATCCATTCTCAAGCTTTTTATCATAAAAATTTGTTTCGTTAAATCAGTTATAATGCATGAAAAATTTATTAACGTTTAAATGAGAAAGCGTTATTATGAAAAATGATTTGAAAAAAGAAAAAAAAAAAAAGTTGTAGAATGATCAATAGTGAATGAGCTGAATGATATTTGTACAATTCGAATATTTTGTGCGTGATTCGTTTTACCAAAACTTTGGAAAATATTCTTAACGATAGAAATATATTAGAATTTTAATGATACGATGTAATACTATCAAATTTTACTTCGTTAAGTAAAAGTTTTCATTAAGTTTAACATTAAATTTACATTCAACGATCGTAAATTTAATATTAAAAATTCCAATGAAGTTTTTAATTCTAATGATAAAAATATTTCAGTAAAAAAAAAAAAAAAAAAAAAGAAAGAAAAGAAAAAAAGAATATATCCTACTAAAAGTTTATTTAAAAAAAAAAAAAAAAAAAAAAAAAAGTTAGAAATAGATCTTTTTTAATGATCGAAAGTATTCCAAAAAAGGAATATGTATGTGTATTATATATACACACACACAGACACTGTCACAGATTATTTTCTCTATACTTTATATATATGTGTGTATATATCAATTAACCATTATTGCTACTCACCATTGATATAAATTATATTAGTCACAAAAAAAAAATAAAATAAAATAAAATAAAATAAAATAAAATAAAAAAACAAACAAACGAACACTTACATCGCACACGTTAATAATATCGCTCGTCTCGTCATCCGGAGTAGCTAAGGGTGCACGGGGAGAGGAAGCAGCAAGGTGATCGTCTTGAGTCGACCTATCGCTATCGGTTATGATCGTCTCGTTAGTGTCCTCCCTTTCTATCGTTAATATTTCCTCGTGATGTCTCTCCTTTTCGATTTCAACATCCTCCTCGATTCTCGTTGCTTCCTCAACGGTCATCCATGAATCGAATTTATGAGCTTGATCGGTCGATTGATCGACCGAATCGATCAACAACGATTCTACTCGTTTGCTTTCAGAAAAGATCGCTAAATTTTGGGCGCTGACGACGACCTCCGTATTATCTAACAAAACCGTTGAATCCGACATTTGACATTTATCGTTATCTTCAAATCTCTCGTTTCTCGAATCATTAGCAGTCTCATCGTAATCGAATTCCCTGGTAGTTTCATTGCTATAACTCGTCAACAATGTAACGTCGTTTCTACGATCTATTAAATCGTCTTCCAACATTTTTTTGCTATCATCGTCGTCGACGACGTTCCGTTCTACATTTGATTCATTTTCCTCGCTCAATACACGACGTTCCATGTCGATGAATTCTTGGGTACTCGCAGCGTCCGTCGATGTTTCCGATTGGCTCAACGTAACATCGTCGAAACTTCTCGATTTGTTCGACGAAATATCCTGAGGACTTTCCATTACTTTATTCGTAACCTCCGCGATCGTATCCATAATCATAGACGATGACTCGTTGGTCGCGTTTCCTTCTACGACGACATTTTCGTCGTTACGAAAATATTCCGTCGTATTATCGATCAAAGATTCCTTCGTATCGATCGTTTTTAATTTATCATTGATAACCGACGTCAATGCGACTTGTTCAGGATCCTCGAAATTGTCAGAAAATTGTCCTCCCGATTGTTGACCATCCATTATTACTACTTCTTCCTGCTCGTTCGTCCAAGTAGTTTTCTTCTCAGGACATTCATCCTTCCTTAAATCTGTTTCCACGAGTTCAACCGTATCTTTCAAAAATGATTTACTCTCGATCAATTTATTCTCCTCCTCCTCCTCCTGTTGATACTTGCCGCCACAAGACAAAGGAGAGGAATTATCCAGGACTTTAGAAATATTAATCTCCATCGATCGATTCGATTCAACATCAACTTTATTATCATCGGATTCGAATTTAACGTCATCGAGATTAGCTATGACTTCTTCGTCGGATCGATTCGTTTTAGTAGATCTTAAGAATAAATCGTTCTCGTTCTCGATCGATCCTTCCTCCTTCTCCTCACTCTTTTCAATCCCCTTCCTTTCACGTTCGATTTCATCGTTCGTTTTCTTTATAATCATGGCATCCTTATCATCATCATCATCATCATCATCATCATCGATCTTATCCTTATCAAAATCTACAATTTCTTTCTTACTTTCATTGGCACCATCTTCAGGCTTTACATTGGTTATAGGCGATACGTGGCCATTTTGGTAACCGTAAGGTTCCCCGATCAACGCACAATGTTCTAATTCGGCAACAATGAAATCAGTGTTAACGCGAAATTGATCCTCCTGTCGATCAAGTAGAATCCTCTTTACCGTATCCGGCTGACCAGTTTGTTGTTCCTCAATTTCATCCATTTTTACTAATCGATTCTTTTCATCTTGATTATCGATATCGTTGTTGTCGTTAACCTCGTCAATTTCATCGTCACCGTCACCGTTACCGTCATCGTCGTCGTCATCGTCATCGTCATCGTCGTCGTCGTCATCATCATCCCTCTTCTTCTTCTTCTTCTTCTTATCTCCGTTGTTCGAACATATTCTCAAGGCCAATTCATTTTCTATCAATTCCTGAAGGCTCTTGTCTTCCGTTGCCAATTCGTTGCGCGTGTTGTTCGTTAAAACGAGATCGTCCTCGTCGTCGTTGTTGTCACAGAGTGATATTAGTTGCTTGTTATGTGTCGCGGTAATGTTATCCAAATCGATCAAACCGTTGTTAGATTGAACACCGCAAACCTCGTTCTTCTTGTTACTTACTACGCTTATTGACTTCTTCGTTGCAACCTCCGCCATTATTGCGCAAGTTGTACTCCACCCTCGCGCTAATTCACCCCCAGGACACCTACAATCAAATTAAGTATCGTTATGTTCGTCCAAATTCTTTTTTTTTTTCTTTTTTTTTTTTTTTTTTTTTTTGGATGAATTAATTAATTGTTCGGTAAATAAAGAATTTACTTGGTTTTATACGGGATATTATTCTTTAACATTTCAGCCGTTAATTTTCAACAAAAATAATTAAAAATATATGTGCGTGTGTAAAAAAAAAAAAAAAAAATAGAGATTTTTTTTTACGACATCCTTTGCAGAAAAATACTGTAACAAAATATTTTTATAGATCGTGAAAAATGTGGAAAAACGTAGCTGTACGTTGTAAAATTTCACGTTACGTTTACGTTCAAAACCCTGCCAAAACTTATTACGTTTGTCATTATCTTGTTTTATATTAAAATAAAAGCTGTACAACTATCGTCCAAATACTTTTTTTTAAAATCACTCGTTCAATTTTATTTTTTAAGATACGTGATAATTTTTTACACAATGACATAATTTATTAAATTTCTATGACTCGTTCTACTCGTCTATGTATTCAACAGTGAATTCGTATTGATACTTTGTCAGGCTCGGAGTATCGATTTCCAAAAAAAAAAAAAAAAAGAGAAAAAAAACGGAGAGAAAAATAAAAAAAAAATTTATATCCCGATAACAGCATCCCATTACGAGATAACTGCTAGATGCATCATATTTTCCAGCGCATCAAAATCTGACGACTTTTTCTTCTATTTTTTTATTTTTATTCTTTTTACTTTTTCTCCTTTTTTTTTTTTTTGAAACTTTCATTTATAGAGTCGGAATATAGAAGCGGAATATATTTGATCGTATCGTTTGAAATGCGACATCCTGTATTTTATGTTCGCACCACGTAGAATTTTCAAGATCTGTTAGCTACCACAATCAAAATTTTTCATATCCAAGAAATTTTAATTACTTAAAATACAACTATTGTTTTTTGGTTATCAAATTCTTATATACCCGACTATAACTCGGTATAATTAATTTCAAATATTAATAAAAAGTAAAGAGGAAATATAGATTAAGTAATAATTAAAAGATAGCATTAACCAAACAATATTCATAAAAAATAAAATATTACAATAAAAAAAATTAATACATATATATATATATCATTATGTTTAACGTTAAATAACAAATAAATTATTTAAATTAATTAATACAATATATATAATATTTATTATATATATTATATACACAATAAATATAATATACATATATAATATCATTAAGTAATTTTGAAAGGCAAAAAAAAAAAAAAGATGTCGTCTAATGCTATTATATTCATTCAAATTTATTGACGTGAACACGCGCGCATACATGCACGCTCTCTCTCTCTCTCTCTCTCGCTCTCTCTCTCTCTCTCTCTCTCTCTCTCTCTCTCTCTCTCTCTCTCTTCTCTCTCTTCTAATGTTAGAGAGACGACGAAATAATTTTCTCGTAATATTCAAAGGAGATAAACGGAAGTACAGACAACTTTTCTAGAACTCGAGAAGAGCGGACGAACGAACGAACGAACGAACGAACGATCTAAGAGAACCTGAGGCCAGTCAGCGTTGTTGGCCAGCAAGCCAAATATCCTATTATTAGATATTCCCTACGTCCGTGTCGTTATGCTTTAACGACGACACCATCACCATCACCACCACCACCACCATCATCATCAACCACCACTATCACCATCACAAGTACGTATATTTTCAAATTGAAATCTGAAACTCTAGAATAGGTAGAATACCCTCTTCTAGTTTTCACTCCTCTGCAATTCGTTATATATATATATATATATATATATACTCATACACACACACACACATAATATATATTATATATAGATAAAAATATAGATCTTATTTTAGAAATAGATATGACCAAATATCTTAATATCTACTGATTTTATATAAACGAATTTTACCAACAAAACTTTGATAGTTTTTGGTTCTCCTCTCTCTTTATTTTTTTTTTTCATGTACACTTTGTTCAACTTCGCAGATGCCATAATTCGATAAAATGTAGACGAAAATGTACACTGTAGATGTGTAGATGTACACCGTTGGTTTCGTATTGATTTTGCAGATTTTTATTTGCAAGAAAAAAGTTCTTTTCGATTCCTTAAACTTAACTTAATATCTTGTTTTTATTCGAAACGTTTGTTTGTAAACTAAAGACGAAAAGAAAAATTTTTTTTTAATCGGAAAAATGGCCATATCCGTTTAAAAATGAGACACCCTGTATATACGGTCGTCCGATTACCACGTTCGCAACGTTTCGTCCTTCGTTGTTGAAACGTTTAATGTCGGGTGGGCCAGTGATGGGACCCAAAGTAGGACTCTGTTCGTTTAGGTCGTTGCGGTTACTTTGTATAAAATGAAATAGCGATCATGGAACCCATCATAATAACATAATATCGTCGGCTGATGCATAATTATAATATATAATAATGTGTGACGCATAAATATAATGCAATTTTCGTATAGGTAGAGCCGATATACACGAAACGCGCGGCCCCAACGAAATATATTCTCACGTTCGACGCGTTAAGCAATAATTTATTTATTTATTCATTCATTCATTTATTTATTTATTTATTTACTTTCTTTTCGTTATATATTTTCATCTATAAAAATATTCCTTAATATATAATTATTCTTTAATACATAAAATTTATATTCTTTAATATATCAAAAAATATTCTTTAATGCATAATACGAACGAACGAAGGATACGTTTGAATTTCGCACACTTTTCGAAAGATCATCCGCCATTTTCATAAAGAAGCATCTATAGTATATGCTCTCTCGAAGAATTTTTTTCTTATCTTCATGGGGAATCGAAAATGGGAAAGAGAAAGAGAGAAAGAAAGAGAGAGATTCTGATAAATTCCAGCATAGAGCCTTAGCGAGTGTAACAGTTTATAAACATTCGGGAGACCAACTCGATTCCAGCGTAAACTAACACACACACACACACATACGTGTAACTGGAGAGAAAAAGAGAGAGAGAGAGAGAGAGAGAGAGAGAGAGAGAGAGAGAGAGAGAGAGAGAGAGAGAGAGAGAGAGATAGTAGATTCAAAATTAGAAAGTGGTCCGAACGTGGATGGAATTGCGCATGCCCGTCAAGCCCAGTAGCGTTTTGTAAGGGCGCATGCGCCCTTTCATTCTCTATCTTTCTCTCGCTCTATTACATTCTCAAAAAAACAGAAAAAGAGAGAAAGAAAAAAAAGCAGACTATATCTACATACACGCACGTATTCATGACCTCAAAAAGAAAAAGAAAAAAAAAAGATAAAATAAAGTAAATAAGTAAAGAAACACAAAAAAAAGAAAAGAAAAGAAATAAATAAATAAAAAAAAGACTCTTAAATACGTAATGTAACGTTTTAAGCTCTCTACTTTGGATCCAATATATATGTATATCAACGTTATCTAAATAAAATCATTTATCTATTGAATGTTTCATTTAACACTTTCGTCTTTTTCATCTTTTCATCATTCTACTTTTTTTAACATATATACAATTTCTCTCTCTCTCTCTCTCTCTCTCTCTCTCTCTCTCTCTCTTTCTCTTTCTTTCACTCAGGATACAGGAATATACACTCTGTTCGAGTTATCTCTCCATCTCTTTCTCCGACGTTACTCCGAGGTCGTTCTTCGGGTTCACGACCGAGTCTGTGTTAAGTCTCTCTCTCTCTCTCTCTCTCTCTCTCTCTCTCTCTCGCTCTCTCACTCAACACTCGGTCAAAAATTCTCTTTTTCTTTCTCGCTTCTCTACGACTCATTCTCTTTCTTTTTTGCTCGATAAACACTCAGACAAATTTTTCTTCCTCTTTCTCGCTTCTCTACGACTCATTTTCTCTCTTTCACTTAAGACTGGGTCGTAATTCTCTTTCTCTTTCTCGTTTCTCTACGACCCATTCTCTCCTTCTCTCTCTCACTTAAGACTCGGTCATAATACTCTCTCTCTCTCTCTCTCTCTCTCTCTCTCTCTCTCTCTCTCTCTCTCTCTCTCTCTCTCTCTCTCTCTCTCTCTCTCTCCTTCTTTCTTAAGTCTCCTCCGCTCTTACTCTAACTCGTTCAAATCTCCCGCTCTATTTTTAGAATGACACACTACCGCGATTAAACGATGCGCGAGCATCGCACCGTGGCATACTGTGTCGCCGGAAAAGCCACTCTGACCAAAGGCGGCATCGTCGAACGAAACGAAACGAAACGAAACGAAATGAAACGAAATGAAACGAACGTAGGAACGTAGGAACGAACGAAAGCGATAGTCCACTTTTGTTTTCTCACCGTCGAATAGCTTACTCTACTGTCAGACGTCTATCGTAAGGTACCCTTCTCCTTCTCCCTTTCTCTCTCTCTCTCTCTCTCTCTCTCTCTCTCTCTCTCTCTCTCTCTCTCTCTTCTCTTCTCTTCTCTCTTTCTTAGTTACGTAAGTAACAGACTTTCCTCGGTGAAGGAGATATTGTTTATCATCGCGCTGCATTGAAGTATGCATACACTTGAAAGTGATCTTTAAATTTTGTTTATACACTCTCTTCATTTTCTAAATTTTCTCTTTATTATATCGTACTTGTCTTTTCTTTTTTTGAATAGTGAATTTCTTTTCTAATGCAACGCGTTTTCCTTAATTTTTTTTCGGTATAATTTTAAAAAATTATAGAATCTATTATGTATTTATAATAATATAATCTTGCGTTTTTATTGTATATAACAAATATTCTTTTTCATGTAAATAATATATACATATATATATATATATATATATATATATATATATTCCTATTAGAAATACAGAGCGAGTAAAACTCGAACAGTTCCTAAGTGATTTAAACAATCACTTTTGTTTTTCGAAAGTCCGTTAATTCAAAAAAAAAAAAAAAAAAAAAAAAAAAGAAAAAAAACAAGAAATAATAAAAATAAATAAAAGAATAAAAAAAAACTTGTCGATAAATTCATTAATCATTAATGCACATTATCATGTTCACGATAATAATTTGTACAAATTTGTTAACAAACGTATTGTTTATAAAAAACGATAAAAAGGATCGAAGAAAAAACGACAGATAAAGAATAATCTTCCTCGGGTTCCCGAATACTCGACTATGTTATCTCAAAGAAAATAAATAAGTTAGTAAGGTCTAAGAGCTTTCACTCGAACGATTACATCGGTTCTATTCCCCTTGTACTTACTTATCCCTTTCCCCTTCAAAAATTCACCCCTTATCTTCTTTTCCCAGATGTTACGACTCCACATCCCTAGTGTCCCACGTTAATAAATACAAATTTCTATCTAGATATATAAGTGTGTATGTATGTGTCACGTATATATATATATATATATATATATATATATATATATATATATCGAAGGGTCTAATATATATTCTAGTATGTAAGGCTAATATAATACTTTTTATCTCACAAAATTTTTCGATCAAAAAAATCCTGAATAAGAAACAGAAAATCCAAATAAAATAATATTTTAATGTATAAAGATGATCTTTGTTAAGGTCAATAATAACGATATCATTTTCATTTTTCATTTCTTTCAAATTTATTTGTTATCAATATCATCGTTTGTCATCCATCGAATTTTATTTTTATGTCAAATATTTTACGAAAAATTTTTTTCATTCCGATTTCTAAGAATTTGTTGTTTCAATTCTGTTCTTTTATTTCTTTCTTTTTCAATTGATTTTGACTTTATTACAATTTTATTTTACGTTAATTAATCGACCATCATTTTTTTTTCTTCTTTTCTTTCCGATTCCTACGAATTATTGTTATCGATTTTCTTTCTTCTTTCTTCCTTCTAAATAATATTGACTCTATTGGAATTTTCTAAGAAATGAAAAATATATTTTATGCAAATTACGTATTACTCTTCTTTCTTTTTCCCCACCCCAATTATCTTACATATTATTAGAAAAATTTTATTTCAATAATTATTTGATAAAGAATTTTCAAGAATAATCGATTCGTACAATTCTTTTTCGATTTGTCGAAGCACACACAAGAAAAAATTTAATCAATCAGCGTGATTAGAAGTAAACATATCGAATCAGGCTTGAGATAATAAACAAAATTTTATTACGAGTTGGATTGTAAAAAAAAAAAAGAAAGAAAGAAAGAAAAAGACAAAGATAAACAAAACAAAAAAAAAAGAATAAAAAAAATGCACATCCAAACAGTATACTCACTCCCATGCATTATTTTTTTTTTTTACATCCGGCCACGATATGTTGCAATTCTATCTGTATATACATCTGCTTATGCATGCAAGTGGGTGCATGTGTGTGTGTGTGTGTGTGTGTGTGTGTGTATGTGTGTCTGTGGGTGGGTGGGTGAACTTATATACCTGAGTAGATTACATACACATTTAAACCGGATAATAAACGCATTCCGTAAATACCTGGACGGCGCGCTTAGCAACGTTTAGGTCACACAACGTTTAGCTATTTTCAAAGGCGTCTATTAATAATTCGTACGACGTGCTTTCTACCCAAAGATTCCTGGCAATTACGGAAAACCGCGAACTATATTGCTTTTATTCTGCACTCCCACCAATTATCGATCGAATCAAGGAATTCGATTAATCGAATCAAAACGAACATACCTTTCACGAACGTAAATGTACACGTTGGTACGTGAAATACGTTCATTTTTTCATTTATCTATTCATATATTATATCATGAGATTTACACACAGATATACACACATATAGAAAAAAAAGAAGATAAAAAAAAATATATATATATATAAATAGAAAATGAAATAATATCTACATATACATAAAATGTATATACAGATGAAATTTATATATACATATAGACATGAGAGAAAAAGAAAAAGAAAAATAAAATAAAATAAAATATGTCGAATATACGTGAATCGAAATAAAATGAAATGAAATATATACGATATGTACATATCGTATATAAATATATCGTATATAAATATATGTATATATATATATATATCTTTTTTTCTTGTATAGTGTATATACACGAGCTCGTAAAATAATGTTGGAAGATTTTACAGGAACCATCGTAAACGTCAACCGTAAATTTAAACAAAAAAAAAAAAGCTTTACAACATTATCGTTAATATTAGAATTTCATCGACATACGATCCTAAAGATGATATAAGAAATATCTAGCTTCAAATATCACGAGAGACTTTTTCTTTATACATACGTACATATATATATACGTGTATGTATGTGTATATATATATATATATATAATAATACATACACACACCAAATAGTAAAAGATATTGAATTACTAAAAGAGAAACTAAAAGAGAAATGAATACATTTCGTACATACATACACACACGTACACACACGACATGAGTTCATATCATCTGCATAACATTGGATTATTTTGTAAGATAAAAAATAAAAAAATAGAATAAAAAAAAAAATACAACAAAAAAAATACCAATATAAACGATGAAATATATCGAAAGTAACAACTTATCCTGGTCTTATCGAGAATTAATTAAAATCCTTGATAAAAAAAAAGAGGAAAAAAGAAAAATAAATAATATGAAAAAATAAATAAATAAATAAATAAATAAATAAAAATGAAGGAGACTATCGTAAAACGAGTTGTAAAAAGATATCTTTAATATGGATCATTAAGACAATGATTCAACGTTATTTTCATTAGCAAGAAACCAGTTAGCCAATATCATTTTCTCTCTCTCTCTCTCTCTCTCTCTCTCTTTCTTCCTCTCTTTATCTATCTCTATCTTTTTTTCTCTATGGGTATTAATTAACTCGGTTTATGCGATCGAACGATCGCAGAGATCAACGCTTTCATCATAGCTAAACGATTATGTTCGTGGAAGAAGTAATGGTTTGCTTTTCTGTATATTTATGTGTGTGTATATTTATTATACGTGTGTGCGAGTGTGTGTGTATGACATTCGTGAACGTCGATGCAAATTTACATTGGCACCCTTTGTCTAGGAGTTCAATGAATAATTTATAGGTTAAGCTTTTCGATCGACACAGGATCGTGATAGATCCCCACCCAGGTGGTTTTTCGATTAACGTATCTCGTTTTGCATATATAGGTAATCGTTGAATTAAACTCATCTCCCGAAACCAATAGAAAAAGAAAAAAAAAAAAATTAAATTAGATTTAAAAAATAAGAAAGAAAAAGAAGAGAGGTAAAAAATAGTATGATAAAAATGATGGTGATGTGGTAATAATTTTTCAAAAAAGAAATAAATAAAAGGAAATATTAATAAGAATGCAAAAATCGATTTGTAATAACGTTCAAGTGTTAATAGGAGTACTGGTTTAATAGTTCACTTTTCGTTAATATTTTTATTTTTCATAAGAAAGAGAAGAAGATAAATAACGAAAAAATAACGATACGAGTGTCAAAAAGGAGATTGGAAGAAAAAGAAAGAAAGAAAGAAAAAAAGAAAAGAAAAAGAAAAAATGTTCCTTGACAAAATTCCATTTCTCAAATATTTCGCTAATACCCGACGACGTAAATAGAATGAAAAATAAAACAAATAAGACAAATAAGAAAAAAAAAAAAAGAATTATTTGATGAGGATTATTAATGACATAAAAGACAAATAAAAAGAGAAAGAAAAAGTGAAACGAGCGTAAAAATAGGTGGATCGAAAACTAAAAAAAAAAAAAAAAAAAGAAAAAAAAAGAAAAAAAAACAAGAAAGGAAAAGGAAAGAAAAAAAAAACAGAAAAATAAAAGAAGCAGACGAACGCAGAGCAGAGAGATAGAAAGAAAAAGGGGCGAAAAAATGGCGTCAATCGTAAAGTGTGACATATAGAAAAATTCCACGTGCGATCAAATGACACGTATGACACGAAAGGGAAAGAAAGAAAACTAAAGAGGGAAAGAGAGAGCGAATGAGAGAGAGAAAAAAAAGAATAAAAAAGAAAGAGAGAGAGAGAGAGAGAGAGAGAGAGAGAAGAGAGAGAGGACTCAAGGCTGTGGCCTGTCATCCCTGAAAAGTAAAGTTTATCCGGGAAGCGAGAAGTATCCGAGCGTAAGTGGAAAGGGAGAGCAAGAGAGAGAGAGAGAGAGAGAGAGAGAGAGTGGGGACTGAGAGAGAGAGAGAGAGAGAGAGAGAGAGAGAGAGAGAGAGAGAGAGAGAGAGAGAGAGAGAGAGAGAGAGAAGGAAGAGGTTTACGCGCAAGCGTGTTACGATGCTAGGGTGCATACATAAGGTGCGGCTCGCTCTTCTCGGTGTCCCCTTACAGATTTCTATGCAACTATAATTAGGTAACCGACACCATACCCCATCCTACAGGAATCCCTGTTAGCCGTTAAGCTATGTCTTTCTCTCTTTCTTTCTCCTTCCCTTTCTTTTTGTCTCTCTCTCTCTCTCTCTCTTACTCCACAGAAAGTGGCGCGAATATTTTTGGCCGAAGAAATGGCCGAAAATAAAACTTTTGCCATCTTCTCTTCGTGAGTTTATACTCGTCTTAAGACACACGTTCCGGGTCTGTTTCTCTTTCAGGTTTCGAATGCCTTTCTCCCCCAACCCAAACCCACCCTCCCATTCTCCATTCCTACCTACCTTTAGTTCACGGGTTCATCCCGTCGAGTCGTTCGTTAAATGTTATCGCCATTTTGAAAGAATCATGGCGAAAGAAATTCACGATCGATCGGGGGTTTTCTTTCTTTTTTTTTTTTTCATTCCATATGGTGTATATATGTATGTATATATACATGGAAATGTTGTGTGTGTGTGTGTGTGTGTGGAAATATTATGTGAGTGTGTGAAACACAATGTTTCCTCTTTTTTTCTTTTTTTAAAGTTTAATAATAATCTATCAGTAATTTATTATTAAAGGTAAAAGAAACAGTAGGGTTAACTAAGACGGAAATATACAGTCGGTAACAACGATAACTATTTTATCTAACGATCGAAAATTTTAATAAAAATCGATGACGACTTGATTATTACTATTATTATTGATGTTATCCTTTTTTTCGTACGTAATCATTAGAAAATAGAAAAAGATGTGTAGCCTTCTAATTATTAATTCTAATCTTAATAAATTTCAAGATTTATTTATATATTTTTCTTTTTCTTTTCAATAATCCATGCGATTATCGTCGATATCATTTTTACACGTATAAAAAAAATGGCCAAAACGAATAGGTCATGATAAAAAAAAAATAAAATAAAAAATAAAATTCATCTTCCTGATCCATCATCTTTCATTCTATTCTCGAGTACTCATAATAAACAAATAAATAAATAAACAAATAAATAAATAAATAAATATATATATATAAATAAATACAAATAAAAATTCAACGAGTATATCTCTACTTTGACGAATGTGCTTCAAAATAATTAGATATGTAAAAAAAAAAAAAAAAGAGAAAAAAAAAGAAATTATCTGTTGAAATATCTCGCGTAAATCGTGCGAATATTTTTTTCTTTCTCCCTTTTTTCTACACGGATAAACGCGTAACCGGTTTTGATGTTCTACTAGTCTCACCAACGATCTTTTTATTATTATTATTTTGATTATTTTGATTATTATTATTTTTACTTGTTCTCTTTCTCTTTTGAATTTAAATTACTCATTTAACCGCGTACTTAACACGTCGAGTGTATATACACGCTCATACGTTCATACATATATACATACGTACATATATACATACGTACACATACACAGTATATCTTGACATTGGTGCAATTAATAAAGCATGGTTCGATGTCCCGAGACCGTAAGTCACAACTCTTTGGCATTTCTCATTCATGTAACACCCTGCACCAGCTAATGTGGTTAATTAATTTGTAAGCTCCGAGAAGTAAATACTCACGATACGATTTACTATGAGACAGAAAGAGAAAAAGAGAATAAGAGAGAGAGAGAGAGAGAGAGAGAAAGAGAGCATTCAACTTCTATTCTATTCGTAGAAAACGTAAAACGTTCACGCTTCACGTTCTCTCTCTCTCTCTCTCTTTTTTTTTTCCCCACTTTTAATTCTTTTGATCTCTTATCGTACTTTTGTTTAAAGAACGAAGTGGTTTCATTCATAAAAATTTCTACGTCCTTATCTTGATTTTTCTTTTTCTCTTATTACATTTCTTCCATCCTCTGTAATAACGCGCAAACATGAAAAAGTTTATATTGACGTTACGTATTATATACTTGTATCTATGAATATATATTTTTTATATTCTTTTTTCTTCCTCCCTATTTTTTTTCTCTCGTTTTTTTTTTTTTGCATTTTATACGACAAAAATTATCGAGCATGTTGTTGATCGCACGGATACGTAAAGTACAAGTATATATTCGTGTTATTATTAGCTATCGTTTATCTTGGAAATTATCGGTTTTTCTTTTCTTTTGTTTTTTTTTTTTTTTTTGAGGGGAGAAAAGAAAAAATAAAATAGAAGAGGAAGAAAGTTTCGCAATTTTTTTCTTTTTTCTTTTTTTTTTTTTTTTAATACCATAACACTCGTAAAAATAAATTTTATTTTTTTTACCTACGTAGAAATTTTTTCTATTAAAAATGCAAAAGGAAAATATTCAATAATAATAATAATAATAATAATAATAATAATATGCGATATATAATAATAAATTATTATAAATATATTGATTATAATTATATTCGTTATATGCTTACATACCTTATACATTATGTATAATAATACATTGTATATAATGTAACAAATATATGTATAATTAATTTATTATTACGACTTCGTTTAACACAAATAATGAAGGAAATATAAAAAATGAAATGTATTTCGTTATTACATACGACAACTCAGTTGTGAAAGCTCTGATATGAATATACGTAAGTACATAGAACGTAATTTCAAAGGGTACAGGACAAGTGCGTGTTACCGAGAAATGCTCATGGGTTTTCCTTGGCAAGCTACGAACGTATGCTCGTTAAATCAACGTATATATTTATATATGTATGTGTGTAAATACTCCATTTAATGCAACCGAGTGTACCTACATACGTACTTATTTACTTACTTACATAGAGGATTTGTAATTTCCAAAGAATATGAATTTTAACGAATGATAAAACGCTAAGTCTCGATAATCACTTAATTAGCTTCTAAACAATTATTTTATATAATTAAGATAAAAATTGTTTTTTATTATTATTGTTATTATATATATATATTCAATTTTTTGTATTATACATAATTTTTGTATTATAGTATTATCATATTTTTGATATTTTTTATTGCATATGTATGTATATATGTAATTTTAATATTATATTATTACTATATTTTAAACTTGTTGCATCAATCACATACACGTACACACAAACACAATTTCATTATAGTATCATCATATTCTTATTTGTATTATCATGGTATATATAACATTAATATTATATTATTACATTTCTATACTTGTATTTCTATTTTTTGTATGACATAATCTTATTGTTACATGACTCTTATATATTTAATTTCAAATATTGAAAATAATTATCCATATTTAAATTTGATTGTTGAAATGATTAGTGTAAGAATAAAAAGAAAAAAAAAAAAACCGAACAAAAAGATCCACATCGCAAAGTAAGAAAATATAATAAAATAAAAAAAATACAATAAAAAAATAAAGGGAATAAAAATTTCTTTGTTTACTAAGAAAATTTTTAAATAGATCAGATTTATTACGACTCCTTTATCTTTCTTTCTTTTTCTTTTTTTTTTTTTTTATCTTATTCTTTTCTTTCGACCTTTAAATCAATGCGACATTTAGCAACAGCAACGACTTAACCCTACTTTATAAGATAATCCGTAAGATGATCACCAGCTGTCATGTTCTATCCTACGCTAACTCGTGCCTTTCAGTTGGACCATTGAAGCCGGGACAATTTATCTTGGCTTCCGCTAAACAATATTAATCACCAAAGGAATTCCATACTGAATGGAACGCGTTGGTTAGAAAATATAATGAAGATAAGAGTTACAGGCTCGACTATATATACTCTATTCATTTTTCTTTTTTTTTCTTTTTTTTTTTTTGTTTCCTCATTGTCTGGAATTTCGATCATAAATTTGACGAAAAATAGCAAATCGAAATAAAAACAATTGAAATGAATTCCGTGAAATTATATATATATATATATATATATATATATATATAAAATGACTACGAAGGATCTTCATAACAGTAACAATACGTAGAGTAATGTGATATAGAGTTTAATAAATTTAAGAAAAAAAAAAAAATTTTTTTTTGTCTCTAATCGAATCGACAAGAAAAGGATACGTTGGAATTGAATGCATTTAGAAAGAGAAAAAAGAAATAAATTGGCTATCTGAATCTATAAATAATATTGAAATCCCATCCTATGTTCTTCTAACGCATACGTTAATAAAAAAATAATACGAAAAAATTCGGCTTATTTATAAATACCAAAATGGCGGCACGAATATCACGCTAATACTAACACATCAGTTAACATATGTTCGAGTTGAGAGAGGGCAAAGTACGCAAGTACAAAAGGTATCATCGAAAGTTTGTTGATACGAATTTCAAAAATAACCATCCGGCTCTCTCGTTTGAGTGCGAGAAAGTTTTAAAAAAGGGCGAGTGAAGAAAAAAAAAAAAAAAACGGAAAAAAGGAGAATAAAACAAAATAAACAAAAAAGAAAAGAAAAGCGAAGGAGAAGAGAAAAAAAAAGGAGAAAAGACGCAAGAAGAGAAAGAAAGAAAAAGAAAAAGAAAAAGAAAAGAAAAGTAAAAGGAAAAGAGCAAACGGTCTAACGGCACCAACGACATCTGCATATTCTATTTAAATCATCGAGAAATGCAGAAATCATGCGAAATCCGGTACAGTCACTTCAAAAAGCTTATTTTCACGAAAGCCGAGATATTATTCGAGCCCGTAATAGGTCTGTAAGATTTAACGAGATGTTCTGGTATTACCGCCGGTATTACCGGCGACGTATTACGAAACAGCGAGCATCCAACGATCTAAAAATATCTACAAGATATTCCAGGCGAACTTCGTTTCTCAAATGCGATCCCTAAGCGCAAGAACGCGAGAGTCCCTCGGGCAAAGGTCGAACACCATCAAAACCACCCCGCAATATATATATAGTAGTAGTAGTAGCAGTAGTAGTAGTAGTAGTAGTAGTAGTAGTAGTAGTAGCAGTAGTAGTAGTAGTAATAGTAATAGTAGTAGTAGTAGTACCAGTAGTACTAGTAGTAGAATATCACTATATATATATAAATATATATAACATTTATACATTACAACTATATAAATAAATATCTATATGTATATTATATTACATATACTATATACAATATTGTTTATTACTATATGTGTTTATTAGTATATAAAGCAAATATATATCATAAAAAATGTAGTCTTTTTTAAATAATAATAATAATAATAATAATAATAATAATAATAATAATAATAATAATAATAATAATAATAATAATAATATACAATATAAGAAACATCACAAAAAAGATAAAATGTCTTTTTAAATAATAATAACAATAATAACATAAATACATACAATATAAAAAAATATAAAAGAAATTATTATATATAACAAAAAACTTCATAAAAAAAGAATGAAAAAAAAAAACAAAAAAAAGAAAAAGAAAAAAGAAAACAATAAGGAACCTAATAGGATCCACCGATCGATCCATCGATCGATCGATCGGACGAACTCGATTATCAACGAGTCGATTCTAGCAACATCACTTGGGATCCTATCAGCGTGCGCATGCGCACTTGAGAATGGCCGGTCGAGCCGGATGAAGTCGAGCCGAACATAGCTGAGGCGCGAGAGAGGGTGAACGACCGCACGAGAATTGATATTCCCAGCATTCCAGAGAACGATGATGACCGCGTACGTTTGCGAGACCATTACCGGTTCATGTTTCCTGTCATTGTCGTTATCATCATCACCATCAACATCATCATCATCATCGTCATCATCATCGTTGTCATCATCATCGTCGTCGTCTTCGTCGTCATCGTCGTCGTCATCGTCATCGCCATCGTCATCGTCATCGTCATCATCATCATCATCATCACCGACATGGTCATCGTCGTCGTAGTCATCGTCATAGTCGTTGATATTGCCGCCGCCGTTATTATCATTGTTATCATCATCACATCATCGTCATCATCGTTGTCATCGTTATCGTCATCGTCATTGTCATCGTCATCATCATCGTCACCACCATCGTCGCCAACGCCGCCGCCATTGACGCCATTGCCGCCATTGCCGCCATCATCAGTATCGCTATCATCACTACCATCGCTATCATCGCTATCATTACTGTCACTATTATCGTCGTCATGATTGTTGTTGTTGTTATTATTATTATTGTTGTTGTTGTTGTTGTTGTTGTTGTTGTTGTTGTTGTTATTAAAATGTAATTCTTCCTTTCTGATTTTTCATTCATTATCGCTCGAGTTTTGATCAAGCGATTATTGTCGATTTTAAATATTAATGAATGAAAATAATTTGATGTATCAATCAAATAGAATTTGATCTTGTGTAATCGTTCGAATATCGTCAAGTTTTTATCATTCATCGGATTGATAACAATAAAATAGAGAAAGAGTATTAATCGATGTTTTTAATAGTAATTACCGAAACGAATTTTATATAAGACGGTAAATTAATCTGACGCTTTATTATGTAGTATAATTATATAATACAATATATATATATATATATATATATATATATATATATATATATATATATTATATACACATATCCTTATATAAAATGTATTATATAATATTTTAATACAGATACATATATTGTTATGATGTGTATATTATAATTTTAATAAGTAATATTTTTTAAAGTACATTTTTTAATATTATTTTAATATAACAATATTTATGTATATATGTATATGTGTGTGTGCGTGTACATATATATAATTATAATACATATAATAATACATGCATCCATATTAAAATATCATATAATATATCCATTCTTTTTTTATAGAGATGTGATTTCCATCATACATATATTATATATCATATATCATATATATAAAAATATATTATATAACATGAAATATATAAAGTAAATTTATTTAATCAATATTTTAAGATATCCTTATAAAAAAGAAATCTCTTTTGAAATCCCACTTTTTATGTCTTGTATGGAAACTATTTTAAAAAAAGAACAAAAGAGAAAAAGAGAGAGAGAAAGATGAACGATACATTACGCAAGCTACGTCACGTTCCCAATTACGAGCGTTTAACGGACTAATTAATTTAACACGCGCAAGTGACTCGCGAACGAGTCATTGCTATTGTTCCTTTGTTCGTTTATTGATTCTCTCTCTCTCTCTCTCTCTCTCTCTCTCTCTCTCTCTCTCTCTCTCTCTCTCTCTCTCTCTCTCTCTTTGTTTAGTTTATAATATCTTTTCAAAGGAATAATAAAACGAGTATATCGGGGAAAAAAAAAGCAAAAAAGGAGAAATCGTAATTCTAACACTAATCTCGATTTTTCGCATCGACTCATATTGATCTAATCATATTTAAGATTTTGACGTCGTTTATTTTCTTTTTTATTAATTCTATTATTATTTTATTTTTTATTATTTTTTTTTTTTGAATGATCAACATTTTTTTCGAATTGTTTTTTTTTTGTTCTTTTTCCTTCTTATTATTTATATCATTTCTAAAATTTGCAATAAATGTTATTAATAATTTGACTGTCATGGGACTCAAGGATGACAAGAATCTCGGCTTTGCCAATTTTATTTAAAACTTGTGTAATATTTATTTACGCATTTAGACGCGTACCGAAAGATTGCAGTCATCGGTCGTAATAAGAATATAATTTAATGTCCGTCGTAATAAAAACATGATTTTAATGTGTGAAGAAATAAAAATTATATAAAAAAAAAAAAGAAATGGAAAAGAAAAGAACGATCATGGCGAATTTCGTCACGATTATATTTAAAACTATTTTAATATAGCACGTTGTTGAGATTAGTATCAAATCAAAAAAAGAAGAAAAAAAAGGGGGGGGGGAACGCATAGAATTTGCATTAAAATAAATCATTTAATTTAAATTGATCGAATACTAAATCGTATTAGATATTAAATTCTTCTTTTTCTTTTTTATTTACACAAAAATCACAAAGACAATTTCAATAAGAATAATTTGGATTACAACATTAATACGATTTGATTTAAATCATACGATTAATATTTTTCACACGAAGAGAAAGATTTGAATAATGAAATAATAAAAATCTAATCCAAAAATAAATAAATAAATAAATAAATAAATAAATAAAAAGAAATTAATAATAAAAGGACGACAGCAAGATCTCGATAAGATCTATGTTAAATAAATATTAAAAGATCTCTTTAAACGTTTATCGAGGAATGAACTAATCGATCAAATTTGTTAGAAAGAAAGCTCATCATTAATATTACTATGGCTAACGATTGAAACAGTATGCGTCAAAATGGCGATCGTCTCTTTCAAATCTCTAAATCATTTTGATGGTCCATCACGAATATCGAAGTACAATGCTCCCGGAATTAGCTAGCTTTCATTTGTATAAAACGAATATACATGCAAAATAGATAGAAGGTAGATAAATAGATATATATATATATATATATATATATATATATATATATATATATAGAGAGAGAGAGAGAGAGAGAGAGAGAGACTTTCTCATAGAAACCGCAGCAGTATCGATCGAGTTCTAAACTCGTTTCCTTGTAATCTATAGATATTATTGTATTTCGTTGATCGATCAATAGAAATCACCTTAGAAGCTAGAATTACACTATATCCTATACTTTTCCTTAAATTTATACATTCAGATATTTATGTATATATGTATGTATGTATGTATATGTGCGTTCTTGTATATCGTTGCATAGTTAAAAGAGAATTTATAAACATTTCATATGACAAATTTTCTTTTTAGAAGAAATGAAAATGAAAGAAATGAAAGTAATGAAAATAAAAGAAATAAAAAAAAAATAGTAATAGGAGAAATATTATATAAATAAAAAAGGAGTTTTTTTCTTAATTTCTCACTTTTCATAAACAATATAATTTTATATATGAAAAGAGAAAAAGAGAGAACGAGAGAATGAAAACTGGAGAGAGAAAGAGAGAGAGAGAGAGAAAAAGAGAGAAAGAATGAGAATAAAAAAAAGAGAAAAAGAAAAAGAGGTTTGAAAGAATGGAATGCAACTCGTTCCGAGAAAAATCGCGTGCATCAAAGCGAAACGAAGACGCGTTGCATCGAGAATGGAATTAACGAGCTGAATTACGGTTCGTGAGAAGGAAAGAATTTCGTGGAGGAGGAAAGTAAATCTCAAGAAAGAGGGAGAGGGAGAGAGAGAGGGAGAGAGAGAGAGAGAGAGAGAGAGAGAGAGAGAGAGAGAGAGAACACGCGAAAGAATCTCTCTCTCTAATTCGAAGGAACGAACGAATGAACGAACGTGCGATCGTGCGATCGTGCGGATCTTTCGATCCTTTTTTTTTTTATTTTCTTCCCTTTTTATTTCTTTTTTTTTTCGATATCATCCTTTCTCACTTCCCTTTCATTTTCGATCGAAGAAAGGGAAATGTTTTTTTTTTCTTTGATTCTGACGTAATGTTTCTAACGTAATACATTCATTGTGGTTGCTGATTTTGTTATTAAAAAATAAGGAAAAAAAAAGAAATGAATTAAAAACATATATATATATATATATATATATATATATATATACATACATACACAAACACACATACATACATTTATTTTGAAATTGTAAGAAATAATTAAATAAAAATATAAATTTACCTATGTAAATATATATCTATAAGATTTGATATGATTAAACTATTAAAATATTAAAACGAGTAATACTCTATTATTATTATTATTATTATTATTATTATTATTATTATTATTATTATTATTATTATTATTATTATTATTATTATTATATTTTATTAATACTATAATTAATTAATTTTACATTTATATATATATATATATTATAAAATATGTTAATAAAAAAAATATTATACATATAATTATTTCATATATATTTTATATAATATTTATATATATATATACACATTTAATTTATATATATTCCCCTTTCTTCGATATAAATCATGTGAAAGAGATATTTTTAAGATCATAAATTTGATGTATAAAGTTTTATTAAATGGAACTCGTTAGAGAAAGTATCTTCTTATTATCTATTAGAAAATCGACTAGTTCGGATGCAATAAATATCGCAAGAATTAAGGGTGAATATATCGTGGATTCATTATCGATAATTCGTGGCTTTGGTTCTTATGAGAACATCCGGTTATATAGTATATTTATAGTTTTGTTACTACGACATAGATTCGTAGATAGAACTCGGATAAGAAAAGATTAGAATTGATGGATAGAAAATTTCTTCGTTGGTTAAGAGAACTGAGAAGAAGTTGGTCAACTCGCAACTCGTGATAATGATGATGATGATGATGACGGATCGATTAACTCGTTACATTAGTTAGAAGTGATCGAGTTCTTCAAACGTTCTTACATATAAAAGCTTATGTTAGTTAGAGAAGTGCTTAGATGGAGAAGACTTTGCGAAAGTCGGAATAATCGATTCGTTCTAATTCGTTCTAATTCGAGTTTAGTCCTACTATCCAACGTAGATTTTTTACTCTTATATAAGTGATGTACGTACGTATGTAGATATTTATGATGCATACGTAAATATATAAGGTGTCACGTTTATCACGAAAAATTCGAATCTCTGGCGAGGATATTAAATCTATCAAAAAAAAAAAAAAAAAGATAGAGAGAGAGAGAGAGAGATAATTTTTTTTTTAATTCAGATTCCTTTGTCGCGATGTCGAGATGCATTTAAAATTATATTAAAATAATTGACACCACATACCGATTATAAAATTGGCTTTTATATTAATATCTATTTCTTTTTAAACAAGTTTATATAAAAATTTTTTTTATATATAACTTTTCATAAACAAATTCGAATATATACATGTTTTTATTAGAATTAATTTTTAGATACATAAACTACGATTATATCGTACGAATCTGTAAAAAGAATTTTCTTTTTTCTTATTTTTTTTATTAAGTTCAGTACTTTGTAAGATATTTTAGTTTTTAGATAAATGGGACACCTTGTATACATCTCTATTGGTAAGTACTATAGAGTACTATCATTACTATAACATCGTGAAAACTCTCTTTCCGGGATGGATAAACGAACTATGTAAGCATGTTAGAAAAACGTTAGAAGAAGTAGCACAACGACTCTACTCTAAACCGCTTTTCCGAACATCAAAAGGATGTGTATGTATGTGTGTGTGTATGTGTATTTTCTGAATTGAGAAAGAAGATACTATCTAATCGTTCTAATCGCACGACAGTATTTCAATTAACTTCGCTTCCGGGATACTTAAGTATATGATTAGAGTTATTTTTTTATCTAAATTTTTTCGTTTTTATTTTATAACTTTAATAATAATATATCCACACATACACACACACACACACACATCAGATTTGAAATAAATTCAAGTATCTTTAAATATTATAATCTATAGATAGGATTAATTTTCTCTTTGTGTATATTATTATTATTATTATTATTATTATTATTATTATTATTATTATTATGTATTATTTCATTTATATATTAAATTACAAATAAAATAAAAAAGAAAAAAGAAAATTAAACACGATCAATCGTAAAAAATAATCTAACTTTCTTCCATCAGGAACATAAATCTATGATTTATCCCCACCCCATACACTTCTCTCATCGAAGAAATTAAACTGACCTTATAATAATAATAAAAAAAAGGAAAGAAAGAAATAGAAAAAAATAATAGTAACAATGATAATAAAAACTAAAAAAAAAAAAAAAAAAATAAATAAAGACAGAACGAAGAACATAAACCGAAGAATTTCATTCGTTCCTCGAGGCTACGAATCAACATCGATTTTTCTTTTAGCAATAAATTTAACTATTGTAAAAAAAAAAATAGGTTACAAAAAAAAAGTAGAATAATATTCGTCGATCGAACGATCTATAAATTCTTAAATTAAATATATATATATATAAAATATTTAAATAATACTTAAATAAAATATATATATATATATATATATATATATATAACTACATAGATACATACATACATACATATACGTACACATAATATATTTACATATTTATGTATGTACATATATACGTACATTCGATATACGATATTTACGTATATATCTAATCACATATGGATAGTGTGGGAACGAGTCGAGAGTATGATCGTTACGAATTCGTTCACCCTACCCCCTTCTACCCCCTTCTACCTCCTCCATCACTACCACCATCAGCACCAACCAATCCTCACCCTCTCTCTTTGGTCTCAAACTCCCTCTAAGTTCGATTTATCACGAGGATGCTCGTTATTTATTTTTTATACAATTTTTTTTTCTTCTTCTTTCCCCTTTGACGTTTCTCATAATCCTATATTCGATATCCTCAAACCTAATAAGGTGGCTCTCATTTTCTCCCTTTCTTATTTCTTTTTTTAGTCTCTTTTTTTTTTTTCTTTCTTCTTTTTTGTTTCATGTCAAGTTTTCTTCTTCTTCTTTTTTTTTTTTTTACGTTCTTACTTCGTCTCAGCCGTCGAGTATTATATTTAAATAAATTATATAACTTCATAGATTACAACTTCGAAAAAATGCTTTGAAGACATCTGTGAACTTTTTTCTTTCTCTTTTTCTTTTTTTTTTTTTTTTTGGATCACTAAAGTACTGTATTCGGCAGGTATTTATACATTTACGTTTATATATGACTTTTTTTTTTTTTTAGGAACAACAAGATTATTTAATTGTAAAGAGTTGATAAGAATTTTCATTTCTATTTCTCTCTCTTTCTTTCTTTCTCTTTTCCTTTTTTTATATCTTTCCTTTTCTTTCCTTTTTTTCTTTCCTACTTAACGTCGAGTCTCATCGCCAGACGCTTTTTAAAAAAGTCTACTACTAAGGACGGCGTGTTTTAAAGGAGACAAAAATGAGAGAAAATAGTCAAAAGAAGAGACGCATTCTTCTCTATCTCTATCTCTATCTCTATCTCTTTCTCTTTCTCTTTCTCTCTCTCTCGCTATATATATATATGTATATATACATCTCTCTCTTTCTATGTTTCAGTGAATACAGATCCGTTCGGTTGCTTACGTGTATGTGTATCGTCTATGTATGCGTTATAAGCACTTAAGAACAATGCGCTATTACTCCTAGAAATTCATCCCCGTCGGTCCTCTTTATTTTTTTTTCTTCCTCCCCCCCATCTTTCTCTTCTTTTTGTTATACTCTTTGCTTTCAATGCTTTCAATGCTAACGTGCCTTTAAATTCTACCTGTCGCACGAACCCCGAGAATATTTTATACTCGTCTTCTTTTCATTTTTACGTGTGTAACACATATACCCATCTATCTATATACCTACGTATAATATATATATATATATATATATATATATATATGTATTTATGTATGAATATATATCACGTATATGTGTGTTTGATGTATGTATTTAGTGTGTATGTGTATGTGTTTCGAGATCGTACACAGATGGACCAACCACGAGAGACTGAAGAAGCTACACGAAAGAACATAACAAACCTGTTTATCACGTTTTACGTTCTATGCAACGCATTGGTGTCTGTATCGGATTTACGTAGTTTTACCTTCAATCTCACATTTAACCCTTTTCAGAAAATTCTTTTCGGATATATATGAAGGACGAAAGAAAAGTTAGTTAGTTTCTTTCTTTCTTTTTATATATTTCATCCTTGTCTAATGTGTTGAATTATCACGTTAATGATATGCCTTTTAACGTTTCCTCCTTCTTTTTTTTTTTTACATGTAATTTTATTCGTGATTTTCATGATATATTTGTTTGTTTGACTGGTTTTTGATTATATATGTGAATATATTTGTTATCGGTATATTAATTTGTATCGGTATAATATTTATTACAGCGTTAACTTGTATTATGATTTTTCTTTCCTTCATCGATTTACTTAATTCGTAGTTTTTAGTTCTATCTATTTTATTTTTCATTCAATTAAATCATTTCCGAATACAAAGATGAAGGGATCTAGAAAAATGTAAATTTATAGTCATGCGAATGAATAATTAATGAAACTAAAATATAAATAAATATTTAAAAATCTTTGAGTCCTTGTATGTGTATGTGCGTATGTGTGGAACGAGTTAATAATATTACTATTATTAAAACTTGTTAACTATAACGAAAATAAAATTATAAATATATTAAATACAAATATATTTCATATTAATATCATATTATAAAGTAATAATTTTTTATATAATATTATCAATTACGTAGAATATAGTAACAGAATAAATATCTCCATCTATTATAAACAATACGAAATAATTCATAATGTATATATGCATATACATATATACATTCACGAAATATACAAAACATCTCAAATAATTTTACATAAAATACTATTAAGCCTAATTTCTTACAACGATTTAACATCGTCGATATATATCGTGTAATTCCCGTTCGTTACTACCTTACACATAAATATACACATACGTATATATTAAACTTATTGGTAATTAAAAAAGATCACTGTGTATTATTATTTCTGTCAACGTTTCTATACGATCGAACTTGAACTCGTGTTATTTATGACTGTCTTGTTGGCTCTCTCTCTCTTTCTCTCTACCTCTCATACTCCCTACCTACTACCCCATCTCCCACCATCTCCCTGTCTCTCTATCGTACAAACACACGTATGTACATAATACATAATAATATACGTGATACTGCGACCACGCATCGAAACATCTTAATCAGACGTGTTTCATTCGACATCATGAACGTACGCCAGCCACCAGTGTCGCAGTGTATAACGACAGTTATTTAAAGTGCATCTAATTATACAATTAGCGGTCAGTGTACTTCTCTGACGCTTTTACCCAGGCTACATACATATATACACATACGAATATATATATATATATATATATATATATACTGCAAAATAATATATGTGTACGTGTACACACATAAATACACACACGCACATACACAATATACATACATACATATATATATATGTATGTATATATTACATATATTACACATATATATATACACACACACACATAATGTACATATATATATATATATATATATATATATAATTATTTTACAAGATAAATGTAATTATATTATTTCCAAATGCAAATGTATTAACTTCCACAGATTTTTCAATTATTTTATATTCCAAACTACAAATTATGAAATATATGAAATATAATATATGAAATATAAAAATATCGAATAAAATAAGATCGATATCTGTGGATTTTCTTTTTCTGTATTATATTGTTTTTATTATATATAATATATATATATATATTTTTTATTATATTTTTATTATATTTTTTTTTTTTTTTTTTTTTAAAGAAAGACATGGAAAATTTGATACCCGGTTATATGGCGATTATCAATCTCCGTTATGTGCATGATAATAAATAATATCACGTCCCATCTTTGCACGCCATTAATTTCGATGTCGTTTTACGGTGTGCTGCGTTCGTTACATTCGATCATACTTATACATATCGTATGCTCATCCAATACATATGTCTGTTTATGTGTATGTATGTGTATTTCACTTAATCGCGATCTCTAATTTTAATAAATATTTTTTATCATTTCTCTCTCCCATTTTATTTTCATTTGTATTTTATTTATTATATATTCTTACACGAGCATAATTATTTTTATTAAAAAATATATATTCTTTTTATTTTATATTATTATCATTAATAAAACCTTTAATATCAATAGGAAAGAAAAATTATATATTTCAATACGTATAATTAATAGTTTAAAAAATATTACCTTATATAAATAATTATCATTTTAACATAATTAATTAATATATTAATAAATAATTGGTGATCATTAAACGATACGACTTTAAATCATTTTCTTATCGTTATGATCATTATTAATGTATTAGAATCTTTTGAGCACCACTGACAAGATATAGTATATTATCGCACATTTCTTAGATGGCGAAAGAGAAAGAGAGAGAGAGAGAGAGAGAAATAGAAATTAGGAACAGAAAACTACATTCATACACGCGACTAGCAGTAAAGTCTATCTTCAATGAGATAATTTCTCACGAATGGAGAGTACATAACATTTCCTCTTGAAAAATATCTAACTACAAACGAGAATAATGTATAAACGTAATATATCTTTGATTACTATTCAGGTTTGCAAATGAAAGGTCATGCATGTATTCTCCGTTACGTAATACTGATTTTTCCAATAAAAAATGTTGGAATTTGTATTATTTATATTAATATCTAAATAAACAATAGCAAAAAAATATTTTTACTTTTTATTTCATTAATTTAATTTTATTTCTTTTTCTTATTATTATTATTTTTTTTTAATCAGGTCAATCTAAAACAGTACTATACTATACTATTGCAATTCAGAGACAAACTTACTAATTAAATTAAGTAATACATGATTTAGAAAATTGTATAATATCTAAACATGCAATAGTATTATTATTTTTTTTTTTTTTTTTTGAAAATTAGATCTACCTAACTATATTATACTATATATTATTGAAACATACACGAGCATGCTATATTGCATTCTCGATTTGAATAATAAATAATATAATTCTTTTATTTTATCTCTAAATAAAAATTAGTATTTTTTTTTTTTTTTAATTTACTGTGATATATTCTTGGATTAATAAATAATGTCAGAATGTTTAGTGACAAATATTAGTATCACTTATACGAATATAAAATAATATTAATTCTGGTATTGATTGTGTTGCTTCAATCCGATATTTTTGTAATAAAAATTTTAATTAACTTAATTCCAATCGAATAAATTGAACACTCAAACGTTAATCGATTTATTATTAGGAAGTCGTTATCTTTGAAAATAATCGATTGAAAAGCTTCCGTTAACACTATCTCTACCCTTTTAATTCATTCGTGAAATCAAAAGAAGAAGAGAAAGAAGAAAAAGAAAGGAAGAAATAATGACGACTATTCGGATGAAGAAGCACGAACTATCATGGTTGATCGTCGACGTTTATAAAGTGGAAAACCAACTGGAACGGAAAAAGAGATGCCGTGAAAAGCGTACCTTTTTAAGGCCACCAACAAAGAAAACACTTTTATATAAAGTAACTGTATATGTACCTTAAGTAGTCTTCATGTTGATAAGAAAGAGAAAAAGAGACAGAGAGAAGGAGAAAATCTTATAAAACGTCAATATTTTAAATTTCAATTATACTGTTAAAGAAATATTGATTAATTAAAATGTTCTATAATGTTCTATTGGAAAATTGAAATAAATGATAAATAATATATATATATATTATTGTAATTAAATATATATTATTAAATAATAAAATTATATATATTATTAAATAAATAAATAAATAAATTGAACTGAAAACTAAATAAAATAAACGAATTGAATTCTAAGAAATGTTGAACATATTAAATTTTTAGAAAAATTAATAAAGAGGAAAAAAATATGGAAAGAGAAATAAATTAATTGAATTGAATGGAACAGACTGATCGGACAGAACTGAAGAAAATTCAACGAAATCACAGGACCAAATTTCTCTCAGCTTTCCTCAGCTGTCTCTCTTCTCAACAAAAAAAAAAAGTAAAGTAAAATAAAATAAAATAAAATAAAAATAAAAAATAAAATAAATAAAATAAATAAAATAAAATAAAATAAAAAGTAAAGATAAAAAAAAACGAAAATCACAATTAATCGTCGAAATCGAATTTTTCTAAATGAAAGATATGCCTCTGGTAAAGAATAAGGTGCGGGTTAAATGTGCATCTAGTTCGCAAGTATGCGACCATTCTGGCTAGTCCAATAAGTATGCGTTGCTTCGGAAGAATGCGTTGCATACGGACAACATACATACATATGTTAGACACGTGCACATCAGAGTGCAACAAGAACGCAGAGAGACCGTTCCACATGTAGATACGGGAACGCAGCCAAACGGGTACATATATGCGATGGCCTTAACTAGCGATGGAGTTAAACCGAATCGTGTTCGAATAAAAAAAAAAAAAAAAAAAAAAATATTTTCCATTCCAAAATAACGTATATGTAAACAATTTCTAATCGTATTAAAAAAAAGAAAAAAAAAATGGAAAAATGAAAAAAATATCATTATGATAAAATGCTTCGATTTATTATTATTATAATTATAATAATAATTATTATTATTATTATTTTATATAGATAAATACTTTGTTGATTATTTATTATGTGTGTGTAATGTAAGTGATCATTATATATAAATAATTAAGTTTCATTTAAGTAAAAGTTAAATTTGGATTTATTATAAACACTAAGCATCCGTTTATACAAAATGTCGATGAATTATAAGATTTACGATGCGTTAAAAATAGAAACAAATTGGGATAATGGAGAGGCTTGATCCCATCGCTCGACAACGAACACGAATTAAAAATCCCAAAGAAATATTGCGTCCTCCTACGTTTTGAAAATGGCTTCCCAAATTCTAAAGAAGGCACTTGTGGTATTCGAGAGCTTAAAATAAAGGGAACGTTCGTATCTCGTCTCTAAAATCGATGCATTCTCGAGTAACTATAGAACACAAGGAATATCTTTCTTTCTTTCTTTCTTTCTTTCTTTCTCTCTCTCTCTCTCTCTCTCTCTCTCTCTCTCTTTCTTTATTTCTTCTGACAAATTGCACCTGCTTTTCTCTCGGCGAAGTCATCGAAGAATACCACCGGGATTTAAAGATCCACCAATACATGGTAACACTCTCTATCGTCTAAATTTATGCACGATGGATGCAATAAAGCGTTACCATCGCGCATCACAATTTTATGCTATCCACCATTGGAGAGATTGCGAATAAATGCGACTAGTACGTCTCTCTCTCTCTTTCTCTTTCTCTCTCTCTCTCTCTCTTTCTCCCTCTCTATCACTCTCTCTGTCCTATCTCTCTCTTTCTGTCTCCCATTGGATTTGAACGAGTGCCAGAAACCTTACGGCGATTTCTTTGCAAGGCTTAAAGGCGCGAAAATCAGCATTTACCGGAACTCGAGGTCCGCCATCTTCAAGTACCTCCTTCCTTCTGAAATTCTACAACAAGACTACAAGAACCGCGTCCTCTCCTTTACCCTCTAACTTCTCTTTATTGCGACGTAACGTGACGTAAGCAGTTCCGCCATATTTCTTCTTTCGTTCGAGATAACCACCGGTAGGTATATTATATACCAATGTTTATATATCTATTCGTAATTATTGTCTCCTTTTATTGAAGAGAAAAAATTATATTCTTGTTATATTTTCGTTTTGGAGAAAGATTTTTCTTTCCTTCTTTCTTTCTTTTCTATTTGTTTTATTTTTATATTATTATAGAAAGAGATATAGTGCCAAAAATGTGTGTGTGTATATAATTAAAAAATATATATATATATATACATATAATGTACCTTATAAAAATTATTTATATACATATATAATATATATATATTAGTATTATTAGTAAATAATATATATAGTAAAAATTTAGTTTAATTTAAAATATATATTTAAAATAATATATTAAAATTATATTAAACAATATATATATATATAATACATAATAAATAATATATGCGTGTATGTGTGTGTATTATAAATTATAATTCTAATGTGTTTTCCATTCGTACGAAACGAAAAAATGAATTTCTATCTTTCTATGGCACCGATCTCAAATCATTATCGATTTTACGCATCCCTGGTATCGATGATACCGCTTTCGCCGTCGATTTGTTGAGAATATCGTGCTCGCAAAAATCGAACGGAAGTATGGCTCATTAAATGTTGAAATATATTTATTATTATACATATACACGATCTTATAATGCGATTCGTACGATCGATCAACGACGAATAACGACGAACAAGAACGACGATGACGAACGACGACTTTTCACGAAGATCGAGAAAGAAATCGTTATGGAGAATGTAGCACGCAACACGTTCTTCCGTTTTCTTCGTGGACCTAATTCCCGACAAACCTAATCCGCCTGTCCTAAAATTTTCCTAAACTTTCCAATCAGAGAAACGAAATGTGAAATCCGATGAAAATCATTTTCTTTTTTCTCTTTTCATCAATATAATTTTTTATTCGATTAATCATTTTATTTTATTATTAGATAATCGCATGATAAGAATTTTAATTGGAGATTCATAATTAATAATTCTTATTAAAAAATAAAAAATGGAAATTCTTTTTGTTTATATAAATTACGATTAAAAGCTGAATCGTAATATACGTGTTATCACAATGAACGATTGTTGAGATAATATATCATCGTTTTTGTAATAAATCCTTTTTTTATGAATACAAAATATTTACAACGATTAAATATACGAATCTATTACGTACGTATAATCGTGTTAATTATTTCTTATTAATGAAACCAAAAAAAAAAAAAAAAAGCAATTAAAACGAACGATTAGTACGAATAAAATTAAGCGATAAAAATGTATCATTATCTATATTACAATTCTAAATATATCCTTCTCGACGATAATAAATTATCGAGAGACGAAAAAAAGAAGAAAAAATAATCGAAACAATCGATTATTAAAAGGTATTCGCAAATTGAAATTGAATTTAATTCAAGACAATATATTAGAAGTAACACATACGATAACGAAGGATCGATATTAAATCGATCAATATCGTGTATTTGATTGATCGTTAACGATCACCACCTTCAATACTATATATTACTATTACTACGGTAATAATCGTGGTTTTTGCGGTTCTCGTTGCTGAGTTTGCGGTTCGAAAAGGAGTTTAACACACGATGAACAACATTGTTATCAACGACCCCGTTGTACGTGAACTTAACTACAACGATCTATTCCAAGCGAATTCTATTCGAAAGGTGTTCAACTAAGGTGTAACCAAGTGTGACGAGGTTGATCGTTGATCTTTCAATACGAGCTAACAACGAAACAAAAATGGCGGAGGTGTTAGTTTAGAACGTTCAACTTATTTTTTTTTTTTTTTTTCAATTAGCACGTATCTTCGTTCGATTGTTCTTGCAAAAAATTTATCAATCATTCATTTCTTTATGATAATCTTTTTTTTTTTTTTTTAGATATTTACCTATTATTAATTAGACGGAGAATATTCGTCTAATTGTTATTAATTATTTTTTTTTTTTTTAATTCGTGGATAAAAAAGATACAACAGATTTATATGACTATACGTTTTATAAAGTGGACGATCGTTATTGTAAAAATTAATGCATGATCTCTTTGATATAATTTTTTTCTTTTTTTATATATAAAATTTGTTAATAAAAATATAGATTTATGTAAGTATACATTTTACTCTGTTCTTTTTTTTTTTTACACCTTTTCTTTTTCTCTCTTCTCTTTTCAATAATGAAATTTTGTAGATAAAAAATATAGTAAATTCAATTATACATTTTTTTTTTATGTACTTATAGATTCGATAATTATAAATAATATACAATCATATATTAAGGAATAGAATTTTAATCTCTTTCGAAGAAATGTATATATTAAATATTATATATTAAATAATATTAATAATAATTCCGAAGATTGCAATAGAAATATCTTCAAAAAGTGTTTAAAGTCAATTTCTTTTATTTAATAACAAATTATTTAATGTAACATCGCGACATATGATACAAATTAAAAAAAAAAAAAAAAAAACGTTCAAAAATTAAAAAAAGACGTTCACATTAAAAAAAAAAAAAAATTAAAAAAAAAACGCAAGAAATCGATCATAAATTATGACAATCAACGTTGTCAAATAAACAATAAAAAAGAAATATATATATATAATTAATAAAAACGATTACGAAAGAGAAACGATTTTTTTCCTTTTTTCTTTTTATTTTTCTCTGACGAATAGAATTTTAAACGACTGCTTGGCGTCTTCGTTGAAATTGCGGGGTCGAATGAGTCATCCTAGAGTATGCAGTATGTACCAGTTAGGTTTCTGGCACTCGTATTTGGCTGCAACTCATACGTACTTCCCTTTCCCCAACGAATAAAATTCGTTTGACCTCTCTTATCGTTTTATTGATCTTTCCTTCAAATTTCTTCTTACTCCGTTACACACGTATTTATTTATATAACGATAATACGCCAACGTATTCTTACGCCAACTATTTTCATGACTTTAACATTAATTATCCGATCGTATTATTTCTTTATTTTTATTTTTATTTTAATCTCTTGCTTTCCATTTCATCAAAATTTTTATAATATATCTATGTTGGATCGTTCACACGTCCTTGAAATTTTTATTATTATTACGCGTTACGTTTAGATATTTATTCTATTTAAAAATAACGCAAACGTATTCGTACGTACGATTTCATAACAAAAATTATACTGTAATCATAAATCTCTGTTTTTTCTTTTTTTTTTTATTTTTTTTTTTTTTAAATTTAAATTCCCATCGTGTTTCTTGTAATTACTTCGTACGGGACCCCCACTCGAGAAAACCCGGAAATAATTCGACGTTAGAATATCTGTTAAGAAATTTCTGTGTTATCCTTGGAACGCGTGTTACTCTAGTAGCGAGAATCTCGCGCCAACTTTTACGAAAATACGAAGAGGGAGAAAAAAGAGAGAGAGAGAGAGAGAGAAAGAGAGAGAGAGAGAGAGAGAGAGAGAGAGAGAGAGAGAGAGAGAGAGATAGCATAACTTTATTTGAACTTTCTTGGCTATATTACCCACTATAAATAGTAAAGACGAAATAATGTATTAAAATATCACAAATATAAATTATCGCTCTCTCTTCCATCACATTTCTTTTTTTTTTTTTTTTTTTTTTTTAAATAATTCAACCCCGACCTTTTCTTCGTCTAATTAAATACTCTGCTTTATATAACATACTTTATTGTGAAACATATAAATATTATTTTCGTTGATCTCTTTTTTACTTGTTCGAAATTATATTTTTTTTCTTTGCTTTTTTCCATTTTTAATATAGTGATTGTAGAGATGGAAAAAGATAGAATGTTTAATTTAAATATAATATAAGAGAAGAGAATAGAAAGACAATGAGAGAGAGAGAGAGAGAGAGAGAGAGAGAGAGAGAGAGAGAGAGAGAGAGAGAGAGAGAGAGAGAGAGAGAAGCAGATATATATATATATATATATATATATATATATATATATATATTGGTTTGATCAATAAATATGTCAATATTTTCAATATTTTATATATATATATAAACACACATATACATACACATACTAGTATCTAGTATTTTTTACCTGAACTTATCGAACAGCCGATAAATATAGTATAATAGGTTTGCACTTGAATTGCAGTAATGTGATATAGTATTATATTGAATTGGCCGAATTTTTAATAAATGATACTAATGTTATTTATTCAGATATGAGGTACTAAAAAGTTTCGACCATTTTTTTTTATTTATTGGGTCAGCTCACTATACATACATACATACATACACACACACATATGAAAAAAAAACAGATAGACGAATCATACAGATGAAAAAGAAAGAGATATAAAGAAACGAATCTACAAACAAACATCCACTCTCTGTCTGTCTCTCTTTCTCTCTCTCTCTCTCTCTCTCTCTCTCTCTCTCTCTCTCACACACACACATACGACAAAGAAAAAGATACATAATATAAAGATGAACGAATAAACAAAATTTCCTTTGTAATTGAATATAGCCATCGAACAAATATATTTCTATCTCGATCGATAAATAATCACGATCGACTTTCAAATACACACACACACACCCACATACACACATACGCATACATACATACATACATACATACATACATACATACATACATACATACATACATACATACATACATACATACATACGCATCCATACATACATATATATATACATCGAACATATTTGAAATAAATGGAGAGATAGAGAAAGAATGTATGAGAATATAAAAGAGAGAGAGAGAGAGAGAGAGAGAGAGAGAGAGAGAGAGAGAGAGAGAGAGAGAGAGAAAGAGAGGATACTTGGGAGTGATGTCCCTCGCAATGCAAGAGAGAAACAAGCCGGACGCTTTCTACTCCGGCAGGCATCGTGACGAGGAACCGTATCTTCCATGATTTTATCTCGATGATGAATCTTTCCACGCGACCAGACGCTTTCGATTCGCGCGAACGAACCAACGAACGAACGAATGAACGAACGAACGTGCTTGCGAACGAATAAGCTGCGATAGCTCGCGGGAACGAAGATGAAAATAACCGTGTACTCTCTCTCTCTCTCTCTTTCTCTCTCTCTCTCTCTCTCTCTCTCCCTCTCTTTTTCTTTCTTATACGATAGAAGTGAACGCCAAGAAAATCTTTGCATGAAATTCGACGCATTTAAACGTCGTTCTCAAGTTTTACGTTAGCACGGTCAGAGTCAATTGGGAAATGTTTTTTCTTTTTTTTTTTTCTTCATTTTTTTTTCATTTTTTAAATTCGATACGATACAATCCGATTGAGATATATAATTATCACGAAATGTTTCGTCGTCTATGACATATAAAAAATTCTTTTAACGTCTTTCGATCGACACGTTCGTTTAAAACAAAATTTTCCAATTACACGTGAATGCGTGTGCGATCTCTTCTTTTTTTCTCTCTTTTTGATATTGATATTTAATCGATAGTAATTCATCCTAATAATTTTTGTTTTCTTTCTTTTTTTTTTCCCCCTATGGAGATTAATATTTAAGATTTATAACTCTTGTCTTGTTCGTTTTAATTAAAAAAAAAGAAAAAAAGAAAAAAAAAATATTAATTGCAATCACGATTTTATTCAATTCATTTTTTATATACATCGAAAATTGTTTACGTATCTTTTTTGTGCGATTATAATTTCTAATATATATATAATATATATACTTTTTTTTTATTGTTTAATGTGAATTGTCAAATAAAAAAAATCTAAATCGAAACCTGTATAGAATATTAAAAAATCTGATAATATATAATTAAAAAAAAAAAAAAAGAAAAAAAAAACTACAATGGATTAATACCCAAAAGATTATCGTTATTTACACGATTCTATCTTCTAATTTCGTCTTCTTCTATTTCAGTAACAACCTATATTTCAATGAATCATTTCATCGTACATAACCACTGAGTCATACCTCATATAAACAGTATGATATACACGCACACGCGAACAAACACGTATAAAAATTTCATTAGCATGAAAAAAAAAAGAAATATAATAAAACTTGTAATTCTTCGGATAATAGAGCAAAGGAGGGTGTCGGAAAGAGGTCAAAAATGTCAGAACATTAACATAAGAATGTAATATCACAGAAGATAGAAATATCTGTAATATAAACAGAAAGAAAAAAATGAAAAAAGACAGCACGAAAATTTTAACAAAGGAAAAAAAAAAATTAACCACGATTTATCTTACATGTATCTTACATATAGACTCCATAGATATATATATTTTTTTTTTGCTTTTTTAATATGGCTGACTCAACAACGAATACTTACTTGCGTTTGAAAACAGTCGAAAAGCACTCGAAAAGACGAAGTGCACTTGCTCTGACTCACCCTATATATGATTCCTCACAGGTACCCCTTTTCCTTCCCCTCTTTTTCATCATCTAACAAGAGTACACTGTGAGTCTTCGTCTAGCTCAAGTTTTAAATATCGTTGTTGACGTTTCCAACTAAATGGCTAAATCCAAAAATGCAAATTGCTGACTAATAGTGTTTGCGTCATCATTTAGCGTCTACTTTCTTTCTTTCTCTCTCTCTCTCTATTCTTTTTTTCTTTTTTTCTTTAAAAATTTATCACTTGTATGTGTATTATAACAAGGAGTCGCGAAATACATATGTACATACACACATATATGTATATATATATATGTATATACATGAATATGTAAATATATAAATAATAATTTTCTTTAAAATATATATGTATGTGTGTGTGTGTGTGTATGTATCTTTTAGAAATTAAATAAATTGATTCTAATCGGTATTAACGAAGGATATATATATATATATACGTATGGATATTTTTTTTTTTTTTTTTTTTTTTAACAAACAAATTTATTCTAATCAAACTTGAAACGAACGAACCACTGTGAAATATAAAAATGTTTTTTCATTACTGAAATTACAAAATTACAAAAAATATATTAAAGTTTGATCTACGATCGTTTAAAAACTTCGATCTTTCTAATCCCCTTTTTTGACCTTTCTCAAGGTTCCCTTTACTCCTCGATATTACGAACGAAGCAATACATTTAGAAAAGCCAACCAAGCAAACGTGAGAGGTTTTACAGTCTGTTTAAGGTATCCAATTGGTATCTAGGCGACTCAGAAACCATAGAAAAACTATAATGATATTAGTAAGTCTATCCTTAGTTTCTAATCTCTATTTTCTCACTTAGCGATATCGTAATCCATACATATTATAGAATATATTTTCGAAATTCATTTTAATTGTATTTCTATCGCATTGCAATTTTGTTTTTTGTTTCTAAATCGAACAAAACATTTTTTTTTTTTTTTAATTTTAACAGATAAAAAAAAAATTAATATAGTTTATGAAATAAGTTTAGAAACGAAAAACATCTCTAATTTCTGTGATTTTTAAATCGATAAGAATAAAATTCAAATAGAAATTATAAATTAATATGATTATATAAACGAACTATATAGAACAAGTATAATCTTATGAAATAAACTTAAGTACATACTTTTCCGTTCTATATACGATTCAATAAACTTTTTTCAGATAACGCAAAATTTTTAACAGATTGCAAATTTTTATCTCTTTCGTTCTTTTTCTTTTTTATTTTATCGATATAATATATTAAAGATAAATCAAGATTATTACTATCATCATTATCATCATTATTCTTACTATTATTATTATTATCATAATTATTATTATTAATTAAATATTACGAAAATGATGTCATTTCTCGAAGAAATATATTCGAACGCACAAATTTTATTTATCTTCTTCTTTTTCTTCTTTTTTTTTTTTTCTTTCTTTCAATTGAGAAAACGAAAACGATGTCTCATTTTACAACGTTGTTCGACTATGGGGAGGATATGAAACATGTGGTCAACCAATGACGACATCATCCTCTTTTAATAATCAACGGAAAAGGAACACTTTGTTTTTACGTCTCGACGTTCGAACTAACAAACGGCTTTCAGTTTCCTACAAAGTAAGTAGATATTGCAAGAACACGCGTCTGTTCAAATATCAATAGCACATATATCCACAGGTATTTTTAACTACGCCGTGCAAATGTTTCTAAGAATAATTAAAAGTTCTAAATTTGAAAATGTGATTTTTGTGTAGGAAGTTGAAATAGAAAAAGAAAATAATTACTACGTTAAAAAATATCCCATCGTGTTTTACAAAGCGTAGGAATATTCTATATCATTTCGAAAGATTATCATAATTTACGATCTAACGAAATATCAGAAATATAACGAAAATATAAATCTCAAATCGTTAGTAACTAAAATTATTAAAAAGGACGATCAAAACTTTTAATCTACGTTACAAATACGAACGATATGACACCACAAATAAATAATTACATTTAATTACGAATATTCGTCGGATCGAAATTTAAACTTAAAGAAGGATCTGTTTCTAATTTAAATTTACGATTGTTATTACGTATTACTACTTAATACGTCGATGATATTAAAAATCAATTGATAAGCGAACCATTCAGAATATATTAGAACATAAATTTCGGGTCTGTGTAAAAAGGAAATTAAATGAAATTAAATCAAATTACACGGACGAACGATTTCATCTCCGATCAAGTTTTCTCTTGCGATGATGAAGTTAGAAAAAAAAGGGAAAAAAAAAAGCAACAAATTTTTACATAAAAAAAAAAAAAGAAAAAGAAAAAGAAAAAGAGGAAAAGAAAAACGAATAGTTTAAGTTTGCATAGGGTCAAACATCGTAATAGGGCTGTTAATTTTCCTTTCTTGTTTTTTTTTTTTTCTTTCTTTATTTTTCTTAATCTTTCCAAAGATATATATTCCTTCGGTCATAGTTATATTTCTGCGAAAGGAACGTATGACCAACTCGAAGATAAAGAGAGACGCTAATGGTGGACGAAGATAAGTGAAAACAAGACTCGCTTGCTCGCGGCCATGACGGTTCTCTCTCCCTCTCTCTCTCTCTCTCTCTCTCTCTCTCTCTCTCTGTCTCTCTCTCTGTCTCTCTTTTGCTGACCCGAACCACAAATTCCTTCTCTAACGTTTGCTTACCTCCTCCACCTCACTTCTACCTTCTTCTCATCCTCGTTGTCGCGTATTTTACACGAACAAAATGTAAATTTTACACGAACCCTTCCGTACCCTTTTTTCCGGTTAAAAGTGTTACTTCGATAACGAAAGAAAGAGAGAGAGAGAGAGAGAGAGAGAGAGAGAGAGTTTCGATTCGATGTGTTCCATTCTCGTGTACCAAATCCTATTTTCCATGAAAGCTTGAACATTTGTTCAGTTCATCTTGACATTTAACACGTTCGGAATTTTCTCTGTTTCTCTCCTTGATAAAAACACCATAGTGGAATAATTTCTTCCTAATTCGTACGGTATTCCAAAAGAAAAATTGTATATACGTGATATGTACATATATATGTAGATACTTTCTTACGTAAGTACACTTATCTAGACATATCTAGTAAAAATTGATTGGAACTGAAAGATTTTATTTTATTTTATTTTATTTCATTTTACCTTATTTTGCGATAATTATTCTTGATATTAATTATTCGTTTCTCGAATTATAAAATAATATTATCCGGACGATTCGATAACTATGAAAATCAATCGAAATATAATCAATTAAAATTAAACATTTTTTTTTTTTTTTTTTTTTAATTCAATTCGTACATTTTATTTTCTTTTTCTTTCTTTCTTTTTTTTTTTTTTTTTACTTGTCAGAAACAATCCTACATTCACATTTAATCTAAAATATTAATAATTAAATACCCGCGTAATCCTACAACGTGACATACGAATGATATCGATCGTAACTCTCGAAAAACTGACATTCAAATTATCTCTTTACATAATTATCTCTTCACACATTTCAATTAATATTAACAGCAAGTAACTCAGTCGCTAAATAATTATTACTTCATCGATAATAGAAGGAAAGAAATATATACAAAAAATTAAAAGAGATTGATCCAAAAAAAAAAAAAAAAAAAAAAAAAAAGCAAATAATCGATCGATCGATCGATAAAGCTATAACAAACATACAATTAATTTCGAAACGAATCCAACTTGAAAATTAATCATAACATATATCGTACTTATAAAAAATTAAATCGAATTCGTTCGTTAATTAATCATAATCAATATTTAAGTACATATGTATTATACTTAACGATCGACAGGATCGATACGATCAGCGTATCGATCATCGTGATTCAAAAAATAAAGTCATTTCAGTATTAATCGATTAATTAATTAACGTGCTCGTTAATCATAGAGATTGATTAAAAATGTTTATCGAACAGTACGATGTATAGTTCTTCACTTCTTTAATGTCAATCGTTCGTATGGATAGATAAGAATAGAGAAGCTACGGAAGAGTACTGTGTCACCAAGTCACTTTCTACGCTCTCTCAAGAATCTATTTCTGTATTTACCCTGCATTACCCCACCCCTTCTCTAATCATATATATATACCTGTCTCTATCTCTCTTTCTCTCTCTGTCTCTGTCTATCTTTCTCGATTTTCACCCCTTCTTATTCTTTCTTTTTCTTAACTACTTCGATGTAACGGCTCGCTACAATGTTCAACTCGGCATACGAATGAGCAGGATTAACGGATGAGTCGAAGATATGTACCACACGTACATGTATGAGAAAGAGAGACAGCAATAGAGATAGAGATAGAGATGAGAGAGAGAGAGAGAGAGAGAGAGAGAGAGAGAGAGAAATCATTAGATTGTAATTTTCTCAGTATCCGCAAATAAATTTAACATCCTGTCTGTAACATCTCTTATTCTTTTTAATTTCTTTTAATTAAGAACTTGAGAAATGAAAAATTCGACGAGGTTTTTATGTTCGACTTTTAAAATCGACCGTGAAATGTTTATTTAATTTTACAAAATATTTATTTATTTATTTATTTATTTATTTATTTATTTATTTATTCATTTATTCATTTTAAAATTGGAAACGTACGGGATATTAATCTCTTATTCGTTTCAATTATTAATATTTCGAAAAGTAATTTTTATTGATTTTAATAATCCTAATATTGTAATTATTTATTTATTTATTTATTTAAAAAGTTAAATACAGATAATAATCTCTTGTCTATTTCAATCGTTAATCTATGTGATAAATAATTAGTTGGCCCTTATTAATATTCTTTTAAAGTCCACTTTTATTTCCTTGTTTTTTTTTTTTTTTTATTCGCTTGAGAATTCCTTTTACGTTTTTATTTATTTTATTAAACAAAAACTTTCTCAAAGTGAAAACCTTCGACGGTTAGTAATCCGATTTAAAGAAGAAAGTTTGTTCGTAATATATACCTTCGACCTGCCGAAAATATTTATCTAATGAGATTTTCCAAACGCCATGAATAAATCAAAATTATATATATACATACATACATACATATATGCATACATACGTACGTGCATACCTGCATATATGAATATGTGCATGCATCCAAGTAGATGTACATATATAACCACGTATGAAATGAAATCGGATATGCATTCTAAAACGAAATGATTATAAACTGGTTGAAGCTATAAAATGCGCAGTGCATGTTCCACTGTGTAATACTAATCGCCATTAACACGAGTATTGTACTTTAGATTATCTCAAGTAAAGAGCTCACTCGTTTATTGAAATTTTAAGATGAATGTGGGTACTCGAGCGAGAAACAAGCTCAAACGAACAATCACAATAGAAAGGAAAAGGAAGTCGTCGTTATTGGCTATATTTTCTCTCTCTCTCTCTCTCTCTTTTTCTTTCTTTTTTTAATAAGCAATTTTATTATCCTTACTTTACGATTATTTAAGACAATGAAAGAAAGAGAGAGAGAAAGAAAGAGAGAGAGAGAGAGATTAATTTAAAAAGATTTAATTATAAATAAAAATCAAATTAATCTTATAACGAATAAAATTTCATCAAAGTATATCTATATTCATTTAAAAAATTAATAATATAATCAAGTGCATGTTAATCCTACAATAAGTGAAATTTTACCTTAATAGATTGATATTATTAATCGATAAAATAAACAATTTAATGTTCCTTTTTTTTTTGTTCTTTTTTTTTTTTTTTGTTCAAACAAATTTTTTCTTTTATTGAAACAAATTTCCTTTCTACCGATATGTTATATTTTAATATTGTATAATATATTTTTGCTATATACTGATATATATATATATATAATATATTTATCGTATAAAAAAATATATGTATAATGTAATAAACAAATATATTACGTAACAGTAATATATATTATAAAAAAAAAAAAATTACTCATCGTTAGTAAGAGACGGTAAAGTAAAAAAATTTTCAAGACTGTAAAAAATCTCGTAATTCATTATCTCGTGTGCGACTTCATATAAAAATCGTAATTACGAAATGTGCACTAAAATGGAACACTTTCTTTCCATTGTTTTCGATCTTATGTCGTTGGCCTCTTTTCTCGATTCCTTATCAACACCCAATTACATTAGGCCTTCGTCATTATAACATTTAATGTCATTAGGGTCAGCGGTGATTAGCATTCCATTTTAATGACTTCATTTCTATGATATTTATCAGAGTTTTGTAATAACAATCAAACGATTGAAAGTCTACTTTCTAATAAAACATAAAATCTAATATGAAAACTATATACAAGTATATGATAAAAAATTATTTACATCTCTAATACCAATACAAAAATATCATTAATTTAGTAAATTTAATTAATTAAGCCAATTTTTTCTTTATGTTTAACAAAAAAATTATACGATCGTATAATCGTAATTTTAATAATTGTTATAAACAATCTTAATTAATGAATCTTAAAAAATATATTACTCATTTATATTATGTTTATTATAACTCATAATTAAGCTCATAATTAACTTTATATTTATATGGATTCTATATTATTTAAAAAAAAAAAAGAAAAGAAGAAAAAAGAAGCAGAAAAAGAAAATATAAAAAACATGTAAAATTTTTAAAACGAAATCAATATGCGACTTTAAAATAAAGCAATTGAACGACGTTAAAAGAAGATCAAGCAAAAAAAAATTTATTTCATTATCGTACGAACGTCATCCTTGATGCGTCGAGAAGGTAAAAGAAAAAATGAAAAAAAAAAAAAAAAAAAGAAAAAAGAAGAAGGAAAAAAAAAAAAGATTAAAGTAAAAACGAAACGCGGGAGAAGCAGCAGCCTCGCAAACAAAATCGTAGCTCTTCAAAGTTTAAAGTCTGTCTCTTTTTTCTCTTCTCTCCCATCCCTCCACCCCCTCTCATTCTCACCACCCTCTCTTTTTTTTCTCTATCTCCGTCACTCTTTCATGTTCTGTCATCGTGTCTTCGAACGACGAAAAGCGATGTCAACGACATTTCAAGAACCAACGACACATATATAAATGCATTCCTATACATGTACGTGTGATGTGCATCGGTCAATTTGCGGTGACACAACACGTATACACACACATACACATCAATGACTATTCAAGAATCAATGACACATAGCATATATACACGTACATATATACATACGTACATCATTTATATATATACGTGTGTTCGTATGTATGTATCGGTCAATTTACGATGACACGAGACACACACATACACACACACACATATACACGCGCAAAAACACATACAAACACAAAACACAGAAGCACAAACGCATTTATCTCTTTGAAAAGAACGCAGAAGCGCGTCGAGAAAAGAAGTGTCAATACACTACTCTGTGTATGTGTTTTCTTCGAGTACATATAATATTAGTAATAGTGTGTGTGTGTGTAGTGTATAGTATAGTAGAATAGTAGTAGTAGTAGTAGTAGTAGTAGTAGAGTAGTTAGTAAGAGGAAGAGTAGGAGTAAGAGAAGGAGAATCGCGTTTCGGAATGCTTTGACGCTCTTCGATCGCCACCATTAAAGTTTTTTATCGTTTACCGGCGTCATCATCGTATGTATATACGCGTATCATCATCGTGCCTCCTGCCTGCTTACTACACACTACTACACTACTACTACTCTATTATAATGCTTCTGCTTCTCTACTCTTTCTCTTTTCTTCTGTTAGTTACTTCGAATTCAGTCGGATGATTCATGCTAAAATTCGTCATACCTCAACGATTTGGTTCTTATCTTTGTCTCTCTTTCTCTTTCTCTTTCTCTTTCTCTCTCTCTCTCTCTCTCTCTCTCTCTCTCTCTCTCTCTCTCTCTCTCTCTCTCTATTTTTTTCATAAAATTAAATGAAACAAATATATTGTGCTTATGTATGACACATGTATCAATATGTGTGTGTGTGTATATATATATATATATATAATTTTGATAAATATCGTCCTATATCTTCCCAATGATTATGACGATATTGAATAATTAACTTGGTTTAAAATAATAACATTTCTAATTAATTATTAAATTCAAGGTCAACAAAGCTTGATCATATTTATGACATATTTTATATAGTTTGAATTAAGAAACATTTTATTTTCATTAAAAAATAATATATGTATATTTTATATATTTCGATATTTATATAGGGAGACTGAAATATTCGTATAGTACAATATGTATGTATTTCTACGTTTCTGTTCTATGAAGACTAAAATCTTCTACTATATTATGTATGTATGTATGTATGTATGTATGTATGTATATATATATATATATGTATGTGTGTGTATGAACTCGCGATCGGTTAGTTAGAAATTAAAGTGCCGAAGTATCGTCATAAAAATTCAAGAAGCTTTTATAGAGTTCAACGACCCCCAAGAGATCTCTGGTCTTGAGACAAAAGAGCGACTGTGTTTTGGATTCTTTTCTACGGATTTCGTCGTGTTCCTCGTACGCTTATACAAGCGTCTCTCTTTCTCTTTTTTTCTTCCCGAGTTTTCGACTTCTTTTTTCTGTCTTTCTTTTTCTTTTTTTTAACGTTTTCGACTTCTCCATCTCTCTCTCTCTCTGTCTCTCTCTCTTTCTTTTTCTTCGTGAGTTTTTTGACTCTCTATCTCTATCTCTGTTTTATTTCTTTTTGTCGACTCGTAAGGAATTCTCTCACTTTGTTTTCCCTCGCGGAAGAGGAAAGTTCAAACGTTTCTCCCTTGACATTCGCGTCTACGCTCTTTTGCGTTTCTACTATAAAAGTCTTTTCTATGTATAATGTACATATGTGTGTGTGTGTATGTATAATGTATGTACATATATATATTGTATATAGATTTGTATTCACGTTTGTATGTAAATCATACATAAGAATCTATATAGATATATAAATATATAAGTATGTATGTATGTATAAATGAATATATCTCTATATATGTACGTATTATATATATATATACATATATATATATATTTTATCAAAGAAAATGACTCAATTCGTCAAAATTCGCCTATATAAATTAATTAAAATAAAAAATATATATATAATATATATATAAACAAAAATTATATATATATATAATTATAATTATTTTAATAATATACACTATAATAATATTAATGTTAACTATAAAATACATTCAATATTAATTAGAACTATCTATTTCCTCATGGAATAAAAATTACAATATTACAGATAAATAAAAAAAAATGGTTTTGAAAAGTCGATCAATTAAAATGAAACACCCTATATATAAGTTTTCTTAAAAAACATCTTCGTACGTAGCGCACGTATCGAAGGTAATATATCTTACGTATACACACCGTATGTTTTGTATATATATATATAATAGTACGTATATGATATATATATATATATATATATATATATATATATATAGAGAGAGAGAGAGAGAGAGAGAGAGAAAGAAAATATAAGACTCTTTTTAAGTCAACGCGATAAGTCTGAAAAATTTCATACAGAAATTTCATCTCAAGGCATAGAATATTTACGGAAGTTTCAGTGATGGTTTCTAAGAAGAGAATACGTGAAAGAACAGAATAGAGATAACACGAGAGACCTACGTTCGAAAAGGATAAAAGAGGAAGGAAGATAGAGCGAGAGTGAGTATATATATTTGTACGAGAGAGAGAGAGAGAGAGAGAGAGAGAGAGAGAGAGAGAGAGAGAGAGAGTTCGGATATTCGATAGAATCCGAACCGGCTACACCCTACAACTTCGCCCAGACTGAACTACGTTTTCAGCACGCGCAGTATTCACGAAAGCATGAATTTCGTTGTTGCAAAAAAAAAAAAGAAAAAGACTATCATCTTGTGCATGTATTATATATGCTATGTATGTATGTATGTATGATGTATTTTTGTATGTAGTTGCACATAAAAAAAACGTGCTCGCCATAAGTATCCACCATTCGAAGATAAGCTTCGACACACAACACGTTCGAGAAAGTGAGTAAGAGAGTGAGAGAGAGAGAGAGAGCTCCATTCGAAAATTCTTTCTTTGAACGTGACGAAAAAAATACATTCGTCATGATAGTTTCTAAAAATTAGCAATTAGTTCGATTTTCTCAAAATTAATTCCAATATTAATTCGAAAATTGGTGTATTATTTCAATTTAATTAATAACGCTTTTTTTTTTTTACTACGTAGTAGCTGTCATTTCGATGTAATCAATTCTGAAGTGTGCGTGTGTGTATATATAGTTATAAATTAATTTACGTTATTCTTATATATATAATCTCTCTATATATATAATTATATTAAAACTAATCATCTTAAATTCGTTGCTCTTTCCACCAACGTAGTAAGTCGGCCATTTTGATTCCTAACCAAATATCAAAATTCACTACAAATTTAATCTATACATTAAATAGAATCATCTCATTTATTATATTTATAAACGTACGATTATCTATCACACGATCGAACGAGTCATTCATTTACATGTTTTATTTTTTTTTTTTTTATTTCTTTTTATTATTTCATCTACATACTCTACCTACGCAAAATAGAAGTCACCATTTCTAATGTAATTTATTTTCAATCGATCTTCCGAAACGAAAAAGAGACCAAAAAGAGAAGGAAATTTGTGAGTGGCTTGTGTTAGACACGAGACGAAGAGCGATCACGTTATTTTCGTTTCTCCGCGAGTGCCCACCATTATCACGTAAACTTGGTGGAGTAGTAGTTGCTCGCGTAGTAGATGGGTGCAAAAGAAACAACACACGATTGACGAACGACGACAAGAACGTTCATCTTATTTTCTGATTTGCTCTTCGTTGGACACGTGGAGTGTTTAAGTGGTAATAGAAGCCGTAGGAAAGTAACTAGGACAGTGGTCGATGGTGACACTTTCGAGAGGCACACTCAACATGTGCACTAACATAACACACACACACATATATATATATACATATACATATAAATTAAGTTAATACATATACCATCTTTGAAATTACACCTCAACTTTTCCTTTCTAATTTTTGTTTTGTTTTATTTTATTTATTTATTTATTTATTTATTTATTTATTTTTTTTTTTTTGAAACGACCACTTTCGAGTATCGCTATCCTGATGGTATCAAGGTTACATCAAGTTCTCGTGGGTGTAACACTATTCGTAATGTTTATTCATCGGATACGTTTTCAAAGAAGATTCTTGCGATCGCACGAATCATATTAGCACGACGTTCTTCTACCTACTTTAAAGAATTTATTTCATTCTTAAGAAAGTCCGATCGGATTAGATATTATCGAACAGAGATCGATAAGTAACTTTTACTAAGATTCGAATGAGATCATCCGAGAAACGATAAACGCAATTATTATATTAGAAGTAAGATTTTCAAGATCGTTAGTTTACTAAAAATTGTACTAACAATTGGATTTAATAAATATTACTAATTATATTACATTATAGTATTTGATAATATATATATTAATATTGTACTAATATTAAAACAAATATATTATACACACA
>NC_057687.1:8743336-8758336 GCF_014466175.1 Vespula pensylvanica | reverse complement strand
TTTCTTTTCTTTTTCTTTTTTTTTTCTTATTTTTTTTTTTTCTTTCTTTCCCATCACCTACGGCAAAGATTTAATACATATGTTTTTTATTTGCTATTATAATATATGTACGTATGTATGTATCTGCTATATATATATTTTTTTCTTTTTCTTTTTTTTTTCTTTTCTTCTCTTCGTACGCACATCCTCTTTTCAACGATATACAATAAACGTGAATATTACGTTTCTATGTATATATGTATATATATATGTATGTATGTATGTATGTATGTATATATGTATATACGTATATATAGGATTATCATATTTATTTCTTCGAACTAGAGTCAGTTATCTAATGAGATAATAATTATTTAGTATAATAAAGATTTTTGCTAACAATCTTTAGCGTTAATATAGCGATGCGTATTAGTCGGTAGAAAGACAAGCCGAGATTATATTCCAAGATACTCTAAGTGTTTGAAAAACGACGGTTTTGTGCTTCCGGTTTCGATAAACCATATCGTTCTATTTCGTTCTTTTTTCATCATCTTTTTTCTTTATTTTCCCCCCTTTTTCTTTTTCTTTCTCCACATTCCTTCGATTTTTCGCTCGAATTCAAGAATCAAAGAAATGTATCGTAACGCTTCACCTTTTTTTCTTCTTTTTATTTTCTCTTACTCGTTTCCGAGTCTCACGATGGCGGAAAGTGTAATAAAGAGTATTTTCGTAGATGTTAAAGAACGATAGATAAACGAACGGAAGCAAACGTAAAGATAAATATAATAGATATGTATGATATATATATATATGTATGTATGTATATATATATATATATATATATATATATATATATATAGAACTAATCTAATTTTCTTTCGTCTTTTCCTCTGGTAGATTTTCGATATGTACGCAAGTTTCGTTGTTCGCCAATTTGAGCCTCTCGGTTGGTTTAGGTCGCATAAATATGAAAGGTAACTCGGCGGACAGTTCGCCACCCAATGCGCCGAGATATAATTTGACCTTGACGGCATAAGAGACAACGATGCCAAAGGAGTCGCGTACGTCGGGCGAGGTCAACAATGTGCTCGATGCTAATTCGGCTTCCTCGCGTTTTAATCTTCCATCCAAAGCGATACCACGTCTATGCTTGTTGTTCTCCAGATTAGGCTTCAAATATATTATCTTTTGTAGATTCGAGCCTGGCGTTATTGGACAACCGTCTTGAGTTTCGATGGCGTCGATAACAGTACGAAATTGGCCATTTTGAAAGATGACGACGTCTATACCTTGTTGAACCAACGCTTTGATCTTCTTAACGATCTTGTTGCTATTGTTTCTAACGCTAACGTTAACCGCAATCGATTCGCCGTGATGATACAATTGTTTATCGAGCGTTACCTCGAGTTCGAGTTCACCAGGGCTCAATAGAAAATCTTTCCTTACGATCGTACAAGGTTGTCGGCCCTGTTTCGTTGGAGTGTACTGTATCTTTCTTATACCAAGGGATACCGTACTTCTCTTGTGCGTAACGTCCGTCTCCGTTTCTCCGGAATAAATTTTAATAAAATAACTAACGCCACAAGGTTCTCCGGTCTCGTCCTGGCTCGGTTGAAGGGTCACGCTCGATGGCGCGCTCTGTGGAAAATTAAAAGTGAAAGGTATAGCGTTAGGGCCTAATTTTTGCAACAACCTTTCTTGAAGTCTCGTCGTATTAACGTCGGTCTTGGTACCACTCGGCGGATATAATTGTTCGGATATCAAATAAAGATCCTTTTGAAAGTTCAATCCCATAACTTCGTCCTCTTCTCTGCCATAACGAAAACTGCATATCAATTGGCCCCATATCTTTCTACCTGTTTCGACGTAATTCTCATCCAGTAATATAACTCCGTCGATCGGTTCTATCCCTGATAAATAATCGATAAAATCTCGTTTGCCGACGTACAGAGAGATCTTTCCGTTTGGAGAACTCTTTTTGAACACTTTGAAATTGACCACCATATTGAGGATTTCTTTTTTTTTTCTTTCTCTCTCTCTCTCTCTCTCTCTCTCTCTCTCTTTTAATTAATCAATCGTATTCCTTGTATCTTTTTATCGACACAAAAGTAACTTCTTCGAAGCGCGATCGAAAAAATATCGTTTGCTAGTTCCAACCTTTGACTGGATAGACGCGCAAACCCAACGTGCCTTTATATATCGACCTTATACGACTGCTGACTCGTGAAGTTATCAGTGACGCCATGCAAATTCTAAGAGGCTTCCTAATCCATTCAACAACGCGAATGTAAAGCCACGTATATAGGTAGTTCTTCAACATTCGGTCACGCGAAGTGCCTTTATTTTTTTCGTTTTCTCTCTCTTTCTCTTTCTCTCTCTTTCTCTCTGTTTGTTCGTCTTTTTCTCTCTCTCTTTTTCTCTAGAATAGGTTTACGTTACTCGTTCGAACGGGTAAACGTAAGACGTAATCGTTTATCAAAACGGCTTTACTACTTGACTACGTCACGTTCGTCTACTATAAATCTTCGCTTACGTTCTCTTCATTCTTCGCTCGATTCTTTTCTTTTTTCTTTCTTAAGTAAATGCGAGTGTTTTAAAATTTTTCCAACGTAAGAAAGAGAGAGAGAGAGAGAGAGAGAGAGAGAGAAAGTAAAACATTTTTATATCATGATTATATCGATCGTAAATTAAACAAAAATATTACTTCGGCTTTAATCGAATATCGAAATTTATAGAAATAAAAATAAATTCTTTATTAATAATCTATTTAATTCTTGATTTTTCTTTTCATTTTTTATTTATTTATTTATTTATTTATTTATTTATTTTTTTTTTTTGAACGAGTTATAATATCGATTAAACGTTACGAGTTGTTTTTTTTATTTGAAACGTTGTCCCTTTAAAAATGTCGGTAACAACATGATATCACGTTTGTTCTTAACATATTATTTTCTTTTATTGTTTTCCGGTCGATAAGGTAGAAAATGTTATCTTATCTTTGAAGGACCGCATGCTAGAGGTCGCACTCTAGCGTGTAACCATACATAATTTGTGATCGTATTATTTGGATATACGAGGGGAGCTTTTCGTTGTATCCTTCACCTTCTAGAAGTTTTGGAACATAGCAACTATTTTTGAAAGTCGCAAGTGACATTATTTCATGCCGCGATGTCAGATAATTCTGATACCAGCGCTAATTTGGTGAGCCAATGTTATATCTAATTTATATGTATATATACATACATACAAGCATATATTCTTCCTTTTGAATAAAATTATATCTATGTGTGTGTGTGTGTGTGTGTGTGTGTGTGTGTGTGTGTGTGTGAAATAAGTGATTATTGATAAATAATATTTTAAAGAAAGATAAATTATCTTCTTTTCGGAGCAGCACGTTAGAAACACGTTCTTGGATCCGGTCCTCGTGCACGCGTTTAATCAAAATTCTATATATTCGTTTCTGCAAATTCTATTTTTAAGAATTTCGTGACACAAAATTTCTAAATATGTGTACATAATCGAATGTTCATTTTTTTTTTGGTCTCGTGCGAGATAAATGTATTTTGTTTTCAAACGAATGTAAATAGGAATTTTTTTCTGTGTGTGTATGTGTGTGTGTGTGTGTGTGTGTGTGTGAGGCAATTTATTTTTATTATTTATTATTTATTATTTATAACGAGTTAATAGGTAGATAAGATAAGGTTTGTAGCAATAAATTATTTTATGCAAATATTATATGTTTGTATTTCAGATCAAACCGATGGCTATAGTTGTTCCGCCAGATTCACCTAAGAAATCGGTCAAGTCTACCGCAGTAGTAAAATATTCTGCCGTTCAAACGCCTGCCACCTTTGCTCAATTGCAATGCAATACGAATTTAAATCTTCCACCTAGCAATTGGCTTAGCAGTTCTGCCGAAAGTTATGGTCTACAAAGTGTATGGTCTCAAAACACAGGATTCTCCAGTTTTCGCATGGCTCATATGTTCCCGGACTGTGTGGGAGAAGTTGACGTTGTGTCGGACGCAGAAAATATAAAGAAATTATTAAAATTACCTTATAACCATGGAGTTATATCTATGATGGTACACCGTATTGAAAATACTCTATTGATAGATGATTTTGATATACATAAATATTTATTACGGCAAGCGGAAAGTGACTGGGAATGGTTAAAGAAATTTTTTTACGAACATATATTTCAAAACTTAGGAGATAAAGAAAAACGATTATTTCATAAAGCAAACAGTAGAAATAGCTTGCAACAAAGGAATTTAGTATCGAAATTCCTTTATCATTCTATCGTATTGGCAGATAGTAAAGAACAGAATATAAAACCACCTTTGCCTGTCAAACCATTGGAGCAATGTTTGCCCGAACCAACGCAAGAAGAGAAAGTACCGGATCCAAACTATAATCATAATTTCGCACGTAACGTTGTGTGGACTTTCGAAAACATACAAATGCTTATTGGAACTGACATGCCAATATTTGGCGGACAAACACATCCTTGTATTAGTTTGCGGTTAAGAGACATGTCAAAACCTATTAACGTATTGACGGGAATAGATTATTGGTTGGATAATTTAATGTGCAATGTTCCTGAAGTGGTCATGTGCTATCACTTGCATGGTATAGTTCAAAAATACGAATTGATCAAAACAGAAGATCTTCCTAATTTGGATGATTCGAAATTCAGTCCTAAACTTATTAGAGATGTAGCACAAAATATATTAAGTTTCTTGAAGAACAATGCTACGAAAGCTGGTCACACGTATTGGTTATTTAAGGGTAAGCAGAGTTTCTTTAAAATAATTTCTTTCTTTTTTATATAATTTAAAAGATTAATTTCTACGTGTGCCTTTAAAATGTTCGATAGGTAAAGACGACGATGTTGTAAAACTGTACGATCTAACATCGTTATGTAACGATGTTACCGATGAAAAAGGACAAAATCCGTTTACCGTGCCAGTAGCGATGCTGTTATATAGAGTAGCTCGAAATATGAAATATTCTTCTGATTATCACCGGCATCAGGGTACTATTCGAATGCTATTGAAAAACTGTGTTCAACTTCTCGCAAAGGAGAAATATCCGCAAATCGTTACGTCTGCTCACTTTATGCTTTCTGACTTATATGTACCTTCAAGTACGGATCCCGTCAGTCCAGGATTATCCGATCAAAGCGACGAGGAAGATACACAGAGTGAATGTAGTACAAATCATGAAAATGAAAAAGAAGAAGACGAAGAAACTCCTAGTGCGTCTATTAAATCCTTAACGCTAGCAAATAGTAAGTATCTTTATAGAGATCGGAGTAATATTAAAAATCTAAATTATATGATAATAAAAAAAAAAAAAAATCATTTCAGTCAAAGAGCAAGTAGAACAAGAAGGGCCTAAGTACAAACCACCACCGATAACAGGTAGCGTAGAGGAAAGATGTTTAACCGCATTGGAGCACGTAGCGCATGGTCTTGAGTGCTTAAAATATTTCCCGACTGAAGAAAGTTCGGACGAAGAACAAAAGAAAGCAGAAGATAGTGAGAACGAGAAAAAGAAATATGAAGAAGCTAATCCAAACATGGCAAAACCTTTTCAAGCAATACCGATGCCTTATGCTTCTTTAAATCAAGATAAAGGTAACGAGTCTGGTGAAACTTCGCAAAGTAACAGTCCTAGTCATAAAAGAAAAAATAAGCAAAAGAAGAAGAAATCGGAGAAGTACACTACGAAAGAAAATACCTCTATCAACAACAAAGACACGAAATCTTGGCTATGTAAATCAAAGAATGAAACATTACCCATTTGGCAAGCTCCAAAAAAAAGCGATAATGTTAGCTGGAATGCACATTTAAAAACTCTTTTGTACGAAAAGGCTTCATTGATATTTGCTGTTTTGGCAGAAAACGAGTATGCGAATAAAAATTATGGTGCCTCTTTGAGATACATATTGGCGGTATTGAGATGCCAAAAAATATTGGAAGTTTGTTGCGGTATAAGAAATGAAAAATCTATTAGTTGTCTATTAGGACGTGCTGGAGACTGTTGTTTTATGACTGTACAAGACTGGTGTAATATAGAGAAACATAGAAAGAATTATGAAATTAAAAATGTAACAGAGGAGAAGATAATCGAAGAAATATATTCAATGGAAGATTTAGATACGTGTACGTATAGAGATATCATTTTTATATAGTAATCGAAAACAAATTTTTTCTCTCTCTCTCTCTCTCTCTCTCTCTCTCTTTTTTTTGTACTTTGAATGACGTATATAATTTCAGACGGAATAGAATTATTGCCGCAACGTCTTGAAAGTTTGGAATTCACATTGGTCGCCTCTTACAAATGTTACGAAAAAGCCTTGTCCTACGAACCATTAGAAGTAGAAAAAAATAATTTATTAAGACGACTAGGAAATATTCATAACGAATTAGGCGTTTTATACATGAATCAAGCAGGAAGTAATTACATTATGTATATTTTAATTTAACCATATGCACAATTAAATATCTCGTTTTAATAATTAATACATTGTTTTTTTTTTTTTTTTTTTATATTTGTCAGCACGATACCAACAAGAAAGTACAACAAACGAATCGTCCCAATCGTCTGCAGACGTTACTACTCTACTTAATCGTTCCTTACATCATTTAGAAGCTGGTGTCAAAGCTTTCGAAACTGTCCACGACGAAGCAAATTTGGCTCTACTTTATTCGAATACCGGTAGACTCATGCGAATTTGTGCGCACATGCACGTTAAACATAATACACAGGAGCAATATTTTTACAATAAAGCACTTGCTAATTATCAAAAGGCATTGCAAGTTCTAGGTTCTAGAAAATCTAATCCTGCCATATGGGACACGATAACATGGGATTTGTCTACGACACTTTTCACCATGGCCACATTATTACAAGATTTTCCTTCTCAGGGAAACAAGGTATTTTTTCTTTTCTTTCTTTCTTATTATTATTATTATTATTATTATTATTTTTTTTTTTGAATAAAATCTCTTATTAATATATAATTTTTTTTAAATATATAATTTCAATAAGTAATAAATTTAATATATAATTAATATATCATTTTAATATATATATATAATTAATTTTTATAATGTAATATATAAAATTAATTTGTCTCTTATCTTATTATATATTCTAATCTCATAAATATATAAATTTTAAATGACAATAAAAAGAAATAAAATATACAATGTAAAGCTAGAAAAATAAACGAGATCTCATTTTATTTTATTTTAATCACAGACAGAAGAAGAGCTCGAAAGAGAAGTAGTCGATATATTACAGAAAGCTCTTAAACATTGTGACGTTGATACACCAGGTTCGAGACAACCGGTATATCAATTTCGTGCAGCTATCATTCAACATCGTTTAGCATCTTTATATCATCATATATACAGAGAATTCGAGCCAGATTCGGATAACGTCAAGAGGAAAAACAGTTTACAATTATGTAAATTGTATTATGATAAAGCTGCAAAATTATTATTAGCTTTGGAACAGGCAACTGAATTTTTGAGAGTTCAAATGGAACGAGTTGCTTTGGCTGAACATCAAGCACGAAGTAAGTTTTTATCGTCTTAAAAAATTCCTTGTTAAAATTTCATTGTATATTTTTTCAAATTATTTGTTACGTCCTAACGTTTATATATTATTATTTTATTAAAAAGGTGCCACAACGTTTAATGGCAAATTGAAGGCGTATCAAAATGGTTTAGAGTTATTATTACAATGTCGATCTATCATGGAGTTACTTTGTGAAAAGAATAAAACGTCCAAAGAAAAAATTGAAACTAATAATATCGACGAAGGTGATAAGATTAATAATACAACCGAGGATGAGAAAACTATAGAGGAACAAAAGTTTTCGGAGGACGACGAGAGTTTGGTCGTTTTGCTTGAACAAAGGTTACAATTTATATTGCGATCGTTAACTAAATTAATTGTCAATAAAAACACTGCCACGAATAAAAAGGAGTAAGTAAAATATAAATATAAATAAAAAAGAATTATATATATATATATATATAAAAGTCGGAATAAAATATCTTGGATTATAATTAATAGATAATATTTTAAATTATTATTAATCTATTTTTTTATTACAGATACGAGACTCTCGCCAATTTGTATAAGCAATGTTATAGTCGAGCACTTAGGTCTGGAACATTATCAGGTATCACATTGATGACTCACGTGACGCAACTATTAAAAGATCTATGTAACATATTGCAACACATAGAATAATAAGAAAAAAGAAAAAAAAAAAAAATGAACTATGTAAATACATACTTTAGTTCGTAGAACTTCAAACTGCGCAAGAGATCTCGATCCCTCTGTTATTTCTTTTTATTTTTTATTTTTCTTTGAGAACTTTTAATCGGTTACATGAACAAATCGATTACTTCACGGAAGTCCGTCTCTTTTGTAAATTTTTTGAAGGTTTAAAATTTGTATTCTATTAAAAAAAAAAAAAAAAAAAGAAAAAAAAAAGAAAAAAAAGAAAAAAGAAAAAGAAAAAAAAGAACAGATCCTATCAACGTTGATTATTAAATTATAAATTCTAAAGGAGGAACGAGATCCACAAATGCATTTTCGACGATCTCCGAACTGCCTACAGTATATATATATATGTGTGTGTGTGTGTGTGTGCGTGTGCGTTTGTGTATATGTGTGTACATATATATATGTATATATATATATGCACACAACTATATATATATATATATATGCACACAACTATATATATATATATATAACTATATATATATATATATATATATATATATAGTTGACGACGATAACAGTGACGATAATGACATTTTTTTTTTTTAAACCTATTGTGTAAATTGTATATAGTCAGGATGATAATGCTTTTATTTATGTATTATTTATAAGCGAGGAATAAATATTAGTCGTGAATGATTGAATGGAGAAATTTGTTCTGAAAAAAAAATTATCTTCTAAACTCCTAATAATTATATATATATATATATATATATATATATATAAATTTAAGTATATAAGAGTGTACAAGATTGATATAATTATATTTAAATATTATTCATAATAATTAATTATTCATAATAAATTCATATTACAAATATGTCACCGTAGTATACGCCTATGCAGTCGTTATACAAAATATTCATATATATATATATTGCTTTAAGGACGTCAATGGAGTATTAACCCTTTGCATTCCAAAGATCAATTTTGTTAATATAATCTATCAGTAATTTCAAGAATTTTGTTTACAGTAGTCTTATATTTTATATAAGTATAAATATAAAAAATACATATATATATATAAAATTATAAAAAAGAATATATATATAATATATATTATATATATACATATATATATATATATTATATTTATATATATAAGAGTAAGTAAAATATAAATATAAGTAAATATAAGTATAAATATAAAAAATAAATATATAAATATAAATATAAATATACAAAAAATACATATATAAATAATGTATATATATATATATATATGTATTTTATTTATATATATATACATATATATATATATATAAATATATAAAAAGCTAGATAAAAAGAAAGTAAAGAGAGTGAGTCGAGAAGAGAAAAATGAACGAAGAATCGACGCGTCGCAGGATAGAATCAGTAGGGTGGTTCGGCAACGAGGGGTGCGGGGAGGATCAATGAACCGCGAATAAACGTTCGGGGCGTTGGTATATAACAATTCCACCTGTCAGTTGCATCCCTCGCGGTTCAATGGCTTTGCCTCTATCTCGTACGAGTCCGTTTTACTGGAGACTACCCCCGTTTTACTACAAAGACAAAACAAGAAGAAGAGGAATCGTACAAAAGGGCCCGATCACTTCATCCCCTATCCTCCCTATTCCCTATCCCTCATCCCTACCAATCGTCCATCCACCCGTTATCTCTATTCCTTTATTATCTTTTTTTTTTCTCCTTTTTCTTTTTCCTTTTTTTTTTTTTTTCTTTTCTTTTCTTTTCCATTTGCCAATCAGATAGAAAGAAGAGTTGTTCTCGTTGCTCTCGTGGGACGTTCGGAACTTGACCTTCGAACAATAGGCGATCTGTCCATAGCTATTCTCCCCTTTAGCAAGATAGAAGTTGAGTTCTCTATTGGTTCCGCACGGCGGTCTGGTTCGGTATCATTCTACTATAAAAACGAAAGACGATTGAAAGAGAGAGGAAGAGAGGGTGAGAAATAGGGAGAAAAAGAAGAGAGAGAGAGAGAGAGAGAGAGAGAGAGAGAGAGAGAGAATTTATTTCGTCGAGTATTTTACCACGCCTTTTCCTTGTTCATTTTTTTTTTTCTTTGCTTTTGGCTTTGTTTTTGTTTTTGTTCTTTGTTCTGTTCTGTTCCTTTTCCTTTTTCCTTTTTTCTTTTTTCCTTTCTCCTCTTTTTTCTTTTCGTTTGTTTTCTTATAACGAATCGATCTTTAACTTATTCGATTGTGATATTTGATTGTGTATGTTTATGCGTATGTTAATGTAGGTTTGGTATGTTTTTTTTATTATTCAATTATGTTCGGTGATAATTTTATCGAGTTTTTTTTTTTTTTTTTTTTTTCAAGTGTTTTTCTCTGTTGGTTTGTTTGTTCTTTTTTTTTTTTTTTTTTTTTTTTTTTTTTTTTTGTTTATTTTCATATTTTTTTCTTCTCTCTTTTATCATTATATATATTCATCTACATATTTCATTAACGCTGTCATTTTAAGTTTAATCGTTTTAATATATGTATGTTCGATGATAAATTTTGTATTTTTATATAGATAAAAATTTTTTATTGATAAATATTTTAATACGCATTTTGATGATAAATTTTCTACAAGTTTTTGTACAAGTTTATTTTGATATTTCGATCGAAATAAGGAAGATAATATAATATATTATATATTAAAAAAAAAAAAAAATGTATGTATTACGATATATATTATATTGTTTATTCAAATGTACCGAATCTTTCTTATTATCCAATCTAATAAAAAATTAATGTTACAAATCACTCAATAATTTTTTTATACTTTTGCTATAATAGATATAATAAACCTATATATATATCAATAAGACGATATAGAAATAATATAATATAATATATAAAAAAAAATATATATATATATATGAATACACACACACACACATATGTATATATACGTACATCATATCACATATATATATATATATATATATATATATATATATATATATAAATCTGAATATCCCTTATTATTAATTAACCCAATAAAAATTTCCAATTACAATTTAGAAACGATTCAATAATTTCCATACAATTATCAACAATTATACTATTATTTCTATTTATTTTACTTAATGGACATAACGAAGCAAATAATGGCATGATTATACTCTTTCTTCTTCCTTTTCTTTTTTCTTTCTCATTTCCTTCATTTTTTTATTTTCCTCGAATTCATTAACGTGTAATCACGATCGAGAAAAAGCAGCTCTCTCGTGTTGGCTCGTGTTACTCGGAAGAAGACAACAACAACAGGAGAGTAGTTTTTCTCGAAAGATTGTTGAGAGAAGACTATAGTAAGAGCTTTCGAAGATCATTACGCTGTAGAAAGGAAGAAGGAAGTAAAGAAAGAAAGAAAGAAAGAAAGAAAGAAAGAAAGAAAGCAGAGAGGGTAGGTGTAAGGAAAGATGGTGAAGAAGATAGAAGAAAAAAAGAAAAGAAAAGGAAAAAAAGAAAAAAAAGAAAAAGAAGAAAAGAAGAAGAAGAAAATAAGAAAAAAAGTAAGAAGGCGGTGTCGCATTCCTAGATTCGCTGTTACTCTCCATTTGTCTTCTAAGCAACGTTCATTATTTGTTAGGTGTTGCTTGTCCCTCCTTTCTCTATCTATCTTTTCGTTTATAAAGAATGTTTCCTATCTAATAAGACGCATCAACCTTTAACTTGACTGAATCTTGAGTGAAAATATATCTTCGACGATGTGAGACACAATTTTTTTTATTCCTTCTTTTTTTCTTCTTCTTTGTATCTTACATTTTCGTACGCTACGTATTTTAAATAAAACGATATTAAAGATAAAGTAGGTTTAGGATTAATTTTTATTTTTATTTTTATTTGTTAGCTACGAATGAAATAATGATGGTTGATTAGTAAGTGGTTTAATAATTATTATTTCATTAAAATTATTGTGTTAAATTAATAAGAAATAATTCAATGAAATATCAATGAAAAATTTAGAATTCTCTCTCTGTGTCTGTCTTTTTCATTCTATCTCTTTTTTTAATACTTTTATTTTCGTTGTTTAATCAAACAGCAATACAATTATATTGACGATCTGTTAAGTGTAAGTATAATAATGACGATAATAATAATAATAATAATAATAATAATAATAATAATAATAATAATAATAATAATAATAATAATAATAATAATAATAATAATAATGACAAGAAGAAAAACAAAATTATAGTCATTTTCTAACAATTCTTTTTTCTAATTTCTTTTTTTAAGTTAATACGAAGAAATCTTTAGTAAAAAATTATTTTCATTTAGCGTTTGTATTGATAACACCCTATATATGATAAGTCTTTTTCTTTGTCTTTTTTCTCCCTCTATTCACGGTTTTCTCTTCACCCTCTTCAAGAAGATCACAAATATTAATCCGCAAAGGAAAAGTGAGAACGGTCTGCTCGGTCCTTTGTTCGCAGTACATTTCGAGTCAATCATAAGCAAATCCTTATTCGATTCTTTCAAATTTTTTTTTCGTCCCTTTTTATTTCGTTTTTTTTTTCTGCTCTTCATTCTTTTCCCTACCTTTTATATTTTTCGCATTACGAGGAGGGAAAAAGAGGGAATCGAAAAAAATGTATTCGCCATAGAATTATATACGTAGCGTCCAGGTTCTACCGTCCTAAAAGGGTCACCGTAAATTTCACATGGGGAAAAGATAAAGAAAAAGAAATAGAAAAAATAAAAAAAAAAAAAAAAAAAGAAACGAAAGAAAGAAAGAAATAGGAAAGAAACTGACTCTTCCAATCCGATTTTTTTCTCGTATCGTTTTCTGTGTTGAAACTTGAAAAGAGTTTCTAAAAATGAGAACGATTTGAATAAGCTATGTGTTATGTCGAATTCTAGGATGTATATATATATACTGTTTGTTCTTATAAAATTAATATAAGTAAAGAAAAAGAATATATATATATATACATATATACAATATTTTACACATATATATAGATATTATATTATATCATTCTATATATTACATATATAAATTATCTGTTTCTTTTTTAATCAAATTAATTTATATATAATAAATATAAATTAATAATACATAATAAACTATTAATTACTTTTATATAAAATAAATTTAAATTAATAATTGATAATGAATTATTAATTAATTTATATAGAATAAATAGAAATTAATAATTGATAATAAATTATTAATGAATTTATATAAAATAAATATAAATTATTTGTTAAAAGTATTAAATATACATATAAATACACACACACGTATATATATATAAATTTATTTATATTATATATATTATATTTATTTTATATAAATTAATTTCATTATTAAATCATATACACCCACACACACACACACACACACACACATATATATATATATATATATGTATATACGTTTCGTGTTCAAATTTAGGCATTTCACAAAGTTCCCAGAGACAAAAACGACAAAAGACACGACACCCTTTGTCGGTTTTCATGTGCGGCTCGAAACAATCAAATTCCAGAAGCGTTTTCGCGAAGAACGCATTGAGATACAGACCGTTAGACGTATAGGGGAGAGAGGACCGTTCGTTCCATTACGCGAATTACATAATGAATCCGTCAGACGCGAAAGAAAAGAACAAATTTACGGCTTGACAGTCCGTGCTCGTCCGTTAGGAACGTCTATGGAATTTTAAGTTAACGAAGGGAAACCCATGAGTGCTTTGGCTCAGAACGAAAAAATGTACGAAGGAGAAAGATAAAAGGAGAAAGGGATAGAGAGAAAGAAAAACTTGAGAAAAAAATTAAGATTAAGAATTAAAAAAATAGAGAGAGAGAGAGAGAGAGAGAGAGAGAGAGAGAGAGAGAATTTCTTTTTTAAATTTTCGAAGCAACAAAAATAAGTATAAGTAAAAAAAAAAAAAAAAAACAAGATGGGCAAGGAAAAGAAGAGAAGAGAAAAGAAAAAGTATAATATACAATCCGTAATATTTTAACAATAATAAATTATCAATTACATAAAATATTATAATACTAAAATTAGATGAAATATAATTCGTGTTCTTAATTCATTCAAATACGTTATTAAAATTATATCAAATAAATCATAATATTATCAATTACATTAAAAATTAAAAAAAAAAAAAATATATATATATATATATATATATATATATATATATATACTATATAAAAAAAAAAGAAAGATTATAAATACAAAATTATCGTTTAAATTCACATTAAACGTTATTATATCTCAATTTATTATCTTTCTGAAGGATGAGTACGATTAATATAATCATTAGATAAATTTCTAATGTATTATTATATTCTATTGTCTTTCTCTTCTTTAACTCGAACTTCCTTTCTTTCGTTTCCTCACCTTTCAAATTTTCTACATCCCTTTTATTTCCCTTCTAATGTATCGTCCTTTCTTCGGTACAATATTCCGTCTATCTTTTTCTTTTTATCTCTCTCTTTCTCTCTCTCTCTCTCTCTCTCTTTCTCTTTCTAGCTACCCCAATCTACCCTGTCTCAACCTCTTTTCTTCTCGTCTTTCTTCTCTCGAACCCTCTTTAGCTCGTTCTTCTCGTCCACTCTTTGACCTCGAACGATCGACCCTTCTGACGCTATCGACACTTCCGGACGGTTGGCTTTTTACGTCGAAGTATTTCCGCGCGCGTTTACTTTTTACTACTCGAGAGAGATAGAGGTAGAGACAGAGACAGAGACAGAGACAGAGACAGAGGCAGAGAGAGAGAGAGAGAGAG
>NC_057687.1:8736466-8743302 GCF_014466175.1 Vespula pensylvanica | reverse complement strand
GAGAGAGAGAGAGAGATAGATAGATAGAGAGAGAGAGAGAGAGAGAGAGAGAGAAGCTTGGGCCAATCGGTAGACGATCAACGTTTTTTTCTTCCTCGACCATAGGATCGAGATCGATCGATCGATCGATCGAAGAAACGATCCTATGATCGAATCGACTAAGACGACGACGAGCAAACTCTCACTGTTCGGAGTTTCGAGTCTTTTGTCGGCTTCAATAGACAGTACGATCTTTATACAGGTACGTTTTGTACTCTTTCTATATGTGTATGGTGTGTACATATATATATGTGTGTGTGTATGTATGTATGTATGTATGTACACATGTATGTATGTATATATGTATGATTATAGAAAGTGAGAGAAAAATAAAGGTAAAGATAAAGAGAAAAATATAGACGAAAAGGATGAGAGAGAAAGGGATGAGGGGTGGGGGTAGAGAGTTAAGGATACAGTGGAAAATGTTGGTGGAAATTTTTTGTCATTGTGTTTCGCGGATAGAAATGTTTTTCTTCGTTGAAATCTCGTCGACTATCATCGTCGAGCTATCGATAACAGAACAGTAACGAGAAGTTTCTTAGAGTTAAACCCGTTTCCACCCCTCGTCGTCGTTCTTTTGAAAGAGTAGACATTTCCATTGGGAACAATTATTTTTCCATAAGCTCATTTAAAAAAAAAAAAAATATATATATATATATATATACACATACACGCGTGTTCTAGATATCATTGAATAGTTGAAAATATTCGAATTCTACAAAGAATATTTTTATATAATATATCAATATATTTTAATACGTAGATCGACAAATTCAATCAATCAATCAAATTTATTGTTATATCTAACGAATCAAATTTCTATCCAACGAACGAACGAACGAACGAACGAACGAATTAACACGAAGTTAATTAATTAATTAATTAATCAATCAATTAATTAATGAATGAATTAATTACTTGCTTACTTACATACATAATATATTATCTTATTTTTGACAAAGATAATCCATAGTAATAATAAATTTCTTACGTGAATGTACGCTTTTCGATCATCCGATGATCCTTTTAAGCTCGCATTACTAAGACGTAGATTCAAGTTCCGGGTCAAAAGTTCGTCCTCTCTCTAACGGATAATCCAGAAGCCTCTTTGACCGATCGGATTACATATGTATTCGGTGGTAAGCAGATATCTATTACGTAGGACATACGGTTCAAGGAGGTATACGGTAATAACATTTCACGATGTTGACGAATCATCCACCCCCTCCTCGTCCACCCCCCTTCTCTTCGTTCAACTCTATCTCCCTCCTAACTTCACTGTCACTCATCCCTCGTCTATTTCCTCATCCCTTGCACGCACACAAATCGAGCGCATCGTTTCATATAAACGTAATATAACATTAATAAAAACGAAGGACGTGTTTGACTGTTCGCAAATCCTCAAAGACCCTTTCTTCTTCTTTTTTTCTTCTTCTTCTAACTTCCTCGTTTGACCTTGAGAATTTTTATTGATTTCAACGTATACGATGATATCGACGATTTCGAGATATAAAAGAGAAGATGGATGGACTCGATTGCGTGTCCTTTCAAAAGTTCTTTTTTATACGCTCGATATATGGGGTACAAATTAAAAATAAAAAAAAATATATATATATATATATATACGTATGTATGTATGTATGTATAGGAAAATGTAATAAATTTTATATTACATTATATTAAATGTCTTTTAAATGATAAGAGCCAAGGAATAATTAATTTAATAAAAATTGCAAGTTCTAGAAGGTAGCACGATATTATCATAAATTAAAATATATGGAGATTCGATGACTATAATAACATCGAATGATATATCATCGAAATGACAAGAGCTATAGAAGGAGAGTCTAGAGAATTATTTATTCGATATAAAAAAATTTTCTACGAATTATACTTTAATACGATATAATATCGCATTGTTCGAATTATGAAACAAAACTTAACATAAAATAATATAATATATAATATATTATGATTTATATAAAACAGATATGGAGAAGAGAAACGTAGTTATTAAATGTCGTGATAGTAAACAAAATGTTTCTTTTCCTTTTATTGCATAACTTCGATCCTTGACTTCATCCCTTAGTAAAGAAACCTTCTCATTTACGTTTCAAATATTGTTCATTAATTATGATACGTTTGATTACGATTACGTTTAAAAACATTTTGCAAATCTATCGATCGCTACACGCAAACACATAGATTTAATATATATCTTGAATATTTGAAAACACGTAAGTACGCAATTCACGCATACAAATATCTTACTTACGTCGTAAAAAATTTTTTTTGATCACTCGATTAGAAGTTACAAAACAGACTTAGTAAACTTGTAAATAAAGAAGAAAAGAAAAGGAAAAAGAAAAAGAAAAAAAAAAAAAAACGAAATGGCTGCTACTAAAAGTGTTCGTTACAAAACTCCCATTTAGTCACCATCACCCCATCTCGTTCACTACCACCCTGTCTCTCATACCGTTACCTTCTTAAATTCCCAAGAATCAAAGTTAAATCGTACGGATGAGAAATAGTAGAGGAACGTGTAGCTTGACCGGCTGTGTAAAGGGAGCTAGCGTGTTTACACCATCTACGTGCCCGTTACATCGCCTACGTGTCTACGTGCTATCCCGATATCCACTTTCAACGCGTTCTTTCTCTCTCTCTCTCTCTCTCTCTCTCTCTCTTTCTCTTTTTCTCACTCTCTCTTTCTTTTTCTTCCTGTCTCTTTTTCTCTTTACTATTACTACTACTACTACTATTATACATATGTACTACTATACGTACTGTATGTGTACTGTAGTACGTGCGGTACTATATACGTACCGCAACGTACCCCTTGAAATATCCTATACGAATTCTCCGACCTCGAGATACGCGAGCGAAAGAGAAATAATAAAAAGAAAAAAGAAAAAAAAGAAATGAAAGAGAGAGAGAGAGAGAGAGAGAGAGAGAGAGAGAGAGAGAGAGAAACTTCGCAGAGAAAATTTTCGAATAAGCAGACGCGTGTTACGTGCTATCGTCGATTTAACTGTTTTAGAAACGTTCTTGGGTATATCGAATAATCCTGGAATCGAATAAAATCGATCGTTCAAAAAGTGTTATTCTTTTTCTTCGTTATAGTCGATTAGAAGAAAGAAAAGCGAGTTTCAGAGATATTCTCGTTCGTGTATGTAAATATGTATCTAGGTAGATTATATTATATAGCCGATAAGTAAAGGTTCTAATTAGATCAATCGAGAAATTCGTGTAACTTTAGAATTATTTTAACAAACTTTATGGCAAAAGAATTGTCTATTGTGATAGTTTTAAATCGCGATAATAGAAATTTCCGATATTCGTGTTTGACTTCTTTGTAATCCAATTTTTTATGAATATATATGTGTGTGTATGCGTATGTATGTGTATAGTATAATATGTTATATTTAAAAAAAGAGAAAGGATATTAAAAACTTATAAATTATATAAATATTATTGTAAAAATGAAATTTGTTTATATAAAATAAAATGAAGCTTAAAAAAATACACAAATAAATAAGATTTGAATAAAGAACATTGGAAATTGGATGCCATTATCTATTATATTAGATTGATATATATTATATATTATTTGTATATTACATTATATTATATTATTGTTGTATATCATATTAAATCGTTAATTACAATTTTTATTATTTTCATTTATCGATATACGATCGAAGTCAAACGGTAATAGTCGCACTTAACTCACACACAGATTAAACACATTAGGTTTAGACTCGTAATTCTGTACGATGGCCGGTCGAGCTCGTAGAAACCGTCTATGTACTTTGTGGCTTTGCGTTCGAGTGTTTACGATGAAAGCACCGTAAAGAGATATAAAGAGAGAGAGAGAGAGAGAGAGACAGAGAGAAAGAGAAAGAGAAAGAGATAGAAATAGAGAGAGAGAGAGAGAGAGAGAGAGAGAGAGAGAGAGAGAGAGAGAGAAGCTTAATCGTGTCTGGATTGACGTTGATAGGAATGCGAAATTTAGATAGCAGAGTTAATTAGAGAAAATCGAAATCGATAAGACTAATAAGATCATATGTCGAATTTATACATACATACACATATATATATATATTATATACATGCATATAATAATATATATATATATATATATATATATACAACATAAAGTGCTAAAATTCAGTTTAATATAAACATTATCTACACAAGTGCTTATTAGATCGGTATATAACTCTTTGTAGGTTAAATAATTTTCACATGTAATTCAACGATCGATTTAGTGTGCGACAGAAATTTTTTTACGTAATAAAATAAGTAGTGCATTTGATAAAAGAAAAAAAAAATAAATAAATAAATAAATAAACAACAACATATGTTAAACTACGCTTCTCCGAAAAGATAATTCAATTGAAAAGTGTATGCCAATCGTACAAACTTTATATCGTTTATTTTTCGATGTATTTCTCTAAAAAAATTATTTGAAAAATTCTACTTTATCTAATTTGTTTATATAAATACATCAAAGTACTATCAGGAACGTAAAATGTTAAATACTATACTTCGATGTTCGTCCAGAATTTTTTTACGAATCGTCGAATTGCAAAAGAAAACTATCGAAATTATTTTATTATAATTTATATAATTTATATAATTATATTAAATTATCCAATTATTGTATATTAAACGAAGGTATCAATGTATATCTAATATTTAAACAAACTTCATAAACTCGATTATTGCATATTATTACCTATAAATAATTATTAACTATTATTACTATAATTCACTTCAATAGTATTAAATATATATTAAAAGAATGTTAAACAATTATAAAGAAAAATTCATAAAGAATCATTCTTCACAATGGCGGATTAATTATTTCTTATTTGTTAAAAGTCGTCGATCATTGGTTACCGAGATGCTAGACGGTTTAATTCGATAATAAAAATAGAAATGAGACAAGATGCTGAATAGTGGAGTGGAATGGAGTGGAGAGAAGAGAAGAGAAGAGAAGAGAGAGAGAGAGAGAGAGAGAGAGAGAGAGAGAAAATTGTCGAAAAGGGGTTGTCACGAGGGGTAAGTACAACGTGGAGTCTATATAGAGAATCACGTGAGAGCTTCTTGGACGCGTTACCGTAACAGCGAGAGAACGCGAAAATTGAATCATAAATTGAAGTTCATTTGTTTCACTTGCCGAAACGAGGTATAAGAGAAAGAGAGATAGAGAGAGATAGAAAGAGAGGGGTGATGGTGGTGGTGGTAAAGGGAAGCAACCCTCATCGCATTCGTAATACGTGCCAAACGGACACGCTAAAAGTTCCGAGAGGATCGCCACGAATTTATCGAAAATGAAATTTTGCGACGTGCCTTACTACTCTCGTCTCCATTTTCTATTTCTCTCTTTCTCTGTATCTTTCTCTCTCTGTCTGTCTGTCTGTCTGTCTGTCTGTCTGTCTGTCTGTTTGTATATATATATATATATATTTTTTTTTTTTTTAGTGATATTTCGAAGCTCGTCGCAGTACGAAAACTGAATTCGAAGGCCACTTTTGTTCCTCGCCGACGTAAAAATATCACGTTCGAGTATTTCCGTCAAATTTATCAATTTATCAATAAATTTATACAAGTATGTATGTAGTTTTATTTAAAAAAAAAAAAAAAAAGAAAAAACAGATGGGACGAAAAATAATATCTCTTTTCGTGCAAGTACGATATTAATTTGTTGTTTAATTATTCTTGTTTTTCGTTTTCCTAGAAACATTTGTCGAGGATAATATCAATGATGATGATAATGATAATAATGATAACGTAATTATAGTAATGGTGTATCTACAGAAATAAATGTCTAGTTGGACAAATGAAAAAAATAAATAAATAAGAAATTATTTGCTAGATATATGTGTTAGTATAATACGAACAATTTTTTTTTTGTTGAAAAATTAGAAAAAATTATGGATAATAATAATAATAATAATAATAATAATAATAATAATAATAATAATATTGATGACGATAATAATAATGTAACGATATTAACGACCTATCGATATTATTTTTTATTTTATTATTATTAAAAAAAAAAAAAATAAACGACAATAATAATTATGTGAATAATTCGTGAAAAGAATTTGATGTTAAATATTTCATTTGCAAACATTTAAACGATCGAATCTTAGAATCCATTGAATTCGTGTCATTCGAGTTATCGAAATATGTATTGCAATAAACAAATATTTCGAGGTAATAATTTTTCGTCAGATAAATTCTTCTCATTCAAGGAACGTTTAATATCGATACGTTTCTATAAACTCGACGAACATTTTTCCTTTTAAATAATTAAAATAATTATCGGGAATACTTTTAAAAATTATTTACGAATAATATTTTATTATTATTATTATTATTATTATTATTATTATTATTATTATTATTATTATTATTATTATTATTATTATTTTGATCATTCGAATGCCTTTACCATTTTCAAATTTACTCTTTTCAATAACATCGTTCATTTTCATTTAAAAGTTTCTTACTTTCTGTTACTATTTATTGTAAATACCTATACTAAATCAGAGATATAATGGTGCAAAAGAAAAAGGAAACGAAACACATGATTCGATTTGATTGTCGATGAAACACAGATAAAGAAATAAGTTTCAGGCGTACAAAGCATTTACTATCGCGTTTAATTGAAAAAAAACAACGAGAAAAAAGAAAAAGAAAAAAGCAAAATCTCGTGCTGCGAAATTGACCGTAGTTAACAGTACAATCGATCAACAAAAAAAAAAATAAATAAATAAAAATAA
>NC_057687.1:8725137-8733956 GCF_014466175.1 Vespula pensylvanica | reverse complement strand
AAAAAAAAAAGAAAAGAAATGCTTACGAATTTGATCGATCCAAATCGTTCTTTTTCGATCGATTCGAATCGATTATCGATTAAATATTGACGACAAAAATAAGAGAAAAATATAAAAGAGAAATTATAATAACAATAATAACAATAATAAAAGAAAAAGAATTCATTCGATAAAAGAATTTCGAATAAAAATCAAAAAATCAGGAAGAGTGGCATCGTAATTTCGATATGTGCAACGATGCGAGATTATTTTAACGTGTATTCCATGTCGCACATTCCTATACGAATGCGATATCGAAAATATTGCGTGGCACGATAAATTGAATCATAAATTGTCAGATTGATTTAGCAGCTGATCAGTGCGACGCATAAATAGATTGTATGTATATCTGTGTGTGTATGTGTGCGTATATGTGTGTGTATTATGAAGATAGATAGATAGACATGTCGTGAGCTCTTTGCAAAAAGGATTCTTTCGATTATATTCTGCTATGAATCTTTATTTCGCTTTTTTTTTTGCTTTTGTTTTTTATTGCAAACTAAAAAAGTTATATATATATATATATATTATATTCTCTATTGTTACCATATATGCGTCTTTATGGTCATATAAATTATATAATGTATATTTTTTACATAACATACTCATGTCTTTTTACATTTTTATAATATATAATTTTTTATTATAATATGTATGTATTGTATTTTTATTATTGCAATTTTGAATAATTACGATTCCGTTTTCAATATTAATAGAACAGAAGAAAAATAAATAAATGAATTTGCGATAATATTATTCAAAAATTATATATTTATTATTTTTCATAAAAAAAAAGAAAGGAAAAGAGAAAAGAGAAAAGATTAAATTCCACATTTTCGACGTACTTTTTTTTTCCTTTTTTTTTTCCCTAATCCTAGTTGCAGGAACACCTGCATGTATGTATAAATATGTATATATAATATTGCATTTTTTGTGTAGGATAAAAAAAGAAAGAAGAAAGAAAAAAGAAGCGAAAAAAAGTGAGAAAGAGAGAGAGAGAGAGAGAGAGAGAGAGAGAGAGAGAGAGAGAGAGTGCACTCTCCCCGTTTCCTTTTTAATTAACGCGACGTCCGGCCGTACGATTTCGAAACTTAAAGTAATTAAGCTGCAGTTTCGGTTCCCGGTTGCATCAGGTCACCCGTCACAATTAACCAGCAACTAAAAGGACCAAAAAAGATTAGCCGACACCTTGTTATCGTAACGAGCGCGAAAAATATTTTTTTAAACGTTAGACCGTTCCGTTCCGTTCCGTTCCGTTCAGTTCAGTTCAGTTTTGTTCCGTTCCGTTCAGTTCAATTCCGTTCCGTTCCGTTCCGTTCCGTTCAGTTTAGTTCATTTCAGTTCATTCCGATCTGTTCGATGATTAATATTGTGAATCTTCTATCTCGTGCAAATTTTTTTTTTTTTTTTAATTAAATACGCGTACACTCATTATTAATTATAATTATTGTTATTTAACAATTATTTAATAATTCAACAGATTTAATAATTCAGATCAAATCAAGTCAAATATCATTTGATTCTTCTTTTTTTTTTTTTTTTTGATTATTGCTAATTTTTGAATATTTGTATGGTAGGCAAAATTGAAGCTAAGTCATGACTAATAATATGATTTATAATCCAGTTGAACTTAACTGTGTAAATTACATAGATAATTTTAATCTATGGGATAATTAATATCTATGGGATAAAAAAAAGAAAGTAAACCAAACGAGAGGAACATAATAATTAATTATTCGTTTGAATAATTTCATGATCAATTGTAAATATTAATTATATTTATTGTATGAATAATAAATTGATCACGAATTTTAATGATCAATTTGGGATCGATCAATCGTGTATTAATAATTTTAATTTATTCATTTCTTAGATATTTTATCGAATTTATATTATTGTTAAAAAAAAAAACATTTTATCTCTCTCTCTCTCTCTCTCTCTCTCTCTCTCTCTCTCTCTCTCACTTAAGAAAATGAAGAAGAAGAGAAAGAAGAAGAAAATAGAAAAAAAAAGAAAAGAAAAATGAACGAGAAAGCACATACTCTCGTAATTCTAATTAGCAAATGGTCTCTCCCCATTGAGGATTCGATTTTAATCACTTTTTCTTTATTATTCTTTCATTATCTCTATCGACACACCAAGACGTTGTTATTCTTATTCAAGAGAAGTGAAATTTTGTTTTCATTTGAAACTTTCAATGTCATTTTTTCTCGTGCTTGTTTCTGTAGGTCGGGCAAGGTCAAATGTATATAAGTAACACAACGAAAAAAATATAAATAACATAAAAAAAGATATATAAAGATCACAATTAATTAAACAATTATTGTTATATTATTAAAACGAGAAAACATAAAAATATGTTGTCTATTTGATTGATTAATCCATTTAATTGCTAACGATACAAATTTAACATGAAAGAAAAAAAAAATGAAAAGAAAATAGAAAGAAAAAAAAACAGTACAAAATTTTTCATATCTTTAGAAATAGAATTAAAATATTTTTAAATGAATTCATGAAAAATAAAGATGGTATCAATCATTATATTCGTCATTCGACATAACAACAAAGAAGCTTTTAGATCGTTTCAAAAGGTTGGATATATGCATGTTGACATGTACACACAAATACATCATAAGATTGTTTTGACATTAGCTCGATACGAGAGAAAATATTAAAAAGAGTAGAATAAAAAAGAATTAACGGTACGAGTAAAATTAAATAAAATATTGTAAATAAAATAACCGATATTACAGATAAACAGAAAGAAAGAGGGAGAAAGACAGACAGACAGAGAAACAGAGAGAGAGAGAGAGAGAGAGAGAGAGGGAGAGAGGGAGAGAGAGAGAGAGAGATAACAAAATAAAGAAAGAGAAAAAGATAGAAAAAGTATAAAAGAAGACGAAGTAAACATATCGAAGAACAGTGAAAAGAGATAAAAAGATGAAGCTAGAGAAGGACAAAGCTATATGTACGTACACTCACACATAGAGAGTACATATAAAGAATAAAAGAACAGAGAAACAGAGACACGGATAGATAAAAAGAAGACAAAAAGAAAGACAGAAAGAAAAAAAAAAAAGGAAAAGAAACCTTTAAAAACAGAAAGTTTATTTCAACGATAGGATCGTAGGATTTATTTGACGAAAATCATTGAACAACAGTTACACACGGTAGACTGGTAAGCAAGTAGGCAAGCAAGCGACCAAGTAAGTAAGCAAGCAAGCAAGTAAGCGAGCAAGCAAGCATGCAAGCAAGCAAGCAAGCAAACAGGCATGCAAGCAAGTAGGCATGCAAGCAAGCAGGCAAGCAGGCAAGCAAGCAGGCAGGCAAGCAGGCAACGATAGATTTGATGGAGAGGCTAAGTTGAAAATACGGGGTGGATGCCACTGAGAATGAACGAAAGGAAGTAACAGAGATAGCGTTATATCGTGCCAATTAACGCTGGAACGAGCTACCACATTTATCCTCGTTACCGAGGATATTAACTAATAAGAAAGAATAAAGATCCTGGACGACGATATTGCTTGGGCACGCGCGTACGTGACCATTCCTATCAGTTACCAGCCAACATGGCCCCTAACCCACCCCCTCTCCTCCTCTTTTTCATTCTTTTTCTCATTCTCTCTTTCTTTCCTTTGATCTGATATACAACATCGTACTAAACGAGAAGTAATTGCCGCGAGAATACCAGTCTGAAACTTTTACGAATGTTCCCTCTACTCTTTTTGACCACCCCACTCCATCTTCTCCTTAGAAGCTTCCCCCACTTGTTATCTTCCTATCCCTTATCGCTCCACCCTATCTCGTACACCTTCTTGCTTTTTCACCCTTACTCGCGTTTACTTTCAATGTTATCGTTGCTTCTATCGTTCTATTGTTTCGTTAGAATTATTTGAATGATTTTATTCATTTGATTTTCATATCGAGATTATGGATCTTTTTTGTAGGTCTGTTTTAGAGTTACGACGATCGAGAGATTCATTCACGGGTTTCACAGTTATTATTATTATTATTATATATGTATATGTATGTATGTAATTATGTATATATGTATATATGTAATATATATTCAATGATGTTAAATTAATTAAAGATTATTATGATATTATAAGCTAGGAATAATTAGAAATTTTTCTTAGATATAAAATATAAATATTTCTATGATGGTATGATTACTTAAGAAAGTAGACAAGGATTTCATTTCATTTTTAATGATTTCAAATTACATCGAAGGGGTGAGGGAGTTATTGGTTGGGACCGGAAGGGGGGGGATTGAAATGACAATAATAATTTATTTTAATCGTTAATAGGAATGTTTACTTATTTATTTCACTTTTTTTTGTTTTTCTTTTTTTTTTTAATAATTGTAATATTAGTACGATTTAGATCTGTGTGCTGTTACAAAAAAAAAAAAAAATAATAATAATAATAACTTTAAAAATAAAAAATAACGTTTAGATCTTCGATTTAGGATATTCTCGTAATTACCTATACAAAAATGTCGACGTATTTCTAATACGTTAATTTTTTAAATTGCAAAAGAAATTTTTGGTTTTCTGTTTTTTTTTTTCTTTTTCTTTTTCTTCTAATGCTGTTAATATTATCGTATAACGCAGACTAAGATAAGAAAATAAATGATAAATAAAATCTATTCTTGATTTTCGACTTTATATCTTCCTTCTTTTTATTTTTCTTCTTCTGCTTCTAATTGAACGAAATAAATTTTGTTAATGTCCATTTGTTAACGTCGAACGTTATTGGACAAATTAAAATGAAATTCAAGGAAGAATAACGAACAGGACGTTCATAGAATCGAAAGGGTAACACGGTATTTGTTTTCTTCAAGTTTCTTTTCAAACCAATACGCACGTAATGCAATATATCTGCCAATGATAGTCCGATATCGTTCCGATATTATTTCTTCGATATTCGGCAAAACGGTCGAACGTTTTCTTCAATGTACGAAAGAGAAGTTTGCTTTTTCTTTTTTTATAATACAACAAATTTTCTATAAAACGTGACTCCGATAGAATAAATATCATTTTATCTTCGTATTATATGCTAATAACGTTCAAAATTAATCGATGATTAAACGAAACGTAAAGTGAATGTTTCTTTACGATAATTAACGCATTTCTTTCTTTTTTTACATATTCATTGATTTTCAAAATTTATCCAAAAACTAAATTGTTCGTGTCGATAGAAAAATTCGAACGAGATTAAATTATTATTGTCACTCATTATAATATCAATTAATCATCTTATTACTCACTACTTTATATCATTATAAATTAATTTATTAATTCGATCGATTGTCATGTCACATATTAATCGAAGAAATATTAAAGAAAAATTCTTAAGGGCATTTAATAAAAATTTCTTTCCGATCAATACATTGTTATCTCTTTTCTTTTTTTTAACATACACAAATACACACGTAAATCTCTTTCTATAAATCACGGTATTAAAAAAAAAGAAATATATATATATATATATACAAAAATAAAAAGAAATAAAAACTAGACAATTCGTTAGAAACATTTATCAACATCTATTAACATCCGAACGATCGTAAATTAAGTGAAAATAATTATTAAAAAGAATCCATGAGAAATATGATTTTAATATATATTTAAATGTATCACGTAAAATATTATATTATATTTATTGAAAATGATAGATAGTTTTTCGATCGTTCGAAAAGTTATCCACGAGAACTCGGTCGAGATTGGATTTCTCGTCTTGCATTCGAGTGCGGTTGTGAAGTTGGTTCTGTACAATGCTGAGCGAACGAACATAGTAACTCTCTGCCTGTAAGTAAATTATTCCGCGAGTGCGACAGCCAAACGGATGTTTACGACGTTCGAGTAAGGTTACATACGCTGGAACAGCGGCCTCGACAAAGGCGAGCAATCTAACATTCGTAGGACTAACCGAAGTAGGAGAGGATCTACTATAGTATCCTTTGTGTTATTTCTTTTCTAACAGAATTCAATTGAAAATTGACGTTTGAAAAGTTTCATGATCTTTTTTTTTTTTGTTCTATTTTGTACCTTTCTTATATGTAAATATATATTATAGGTACATATTATATATAGTAATATATATATATATATATGTATATGTATATGTATATATATCATTATAATATAAATATAATATATATAGTGTAAACATAAATAAAAATAATAATAATGTATATTATGAAATAATAGTACACACATATATATATATATGTACTATATACTATATATACTATATAATAATACTAAATAGTATATATTTTATATATCACATATTTTTATATTATAGTATATAGATATATAAGATACTATATATATAATATATATACGTATATATATATTTATATCATAATATATATATATTTTTATTTTATTTCTACATATAATAAAAACGACAAGAGTTACGCATGTCTATAAACATTGAAAGAAAAAGAAGTGAAAAGAAAAAAAAATCGATAACTAATTTATTTGCAATTGCTCAACGTTCCAATAATAATCATATCTCTTCTCGAACCTTATAAAATAAATAAAAAGAATAATAATAACAAAAAAGAAAAAAAAAACGATTAAAAAAAAAATTATAAAAAATAAGAAAGCCTACATATCCATAAACTATGTTCCATAACGAACTACTCGAACTATGACAACGATTATAACCGACCTAAAGTATTCGATGTTAAACGTAAAGCTTTTCGACGAAGCTTTCGCGTTCCGATATCGGATGCGTTCCATCGAAAAAGCTTTTGCGTCCTACTGTCGAGCTATCCGTAATGTAAATCTCGATGCTCTCTGAAAGGTATCGATACCTACGTATTGATCTCTTCCTGTTCTTATATGCACATATTGAAGCGGCAAGAAGTTTACGGTATATTTTCGTGAATAATAAACGTGACTAACCCCCATCCTTTTCACCCCCACTACACCATACCATCACCACCACCAGTATCACCATCAGCAACAACGACGACGACGACGACGACAACGATGACGACGAAGAGCTTGAACGAGTATTGCTTTTACGTTTTCATCGTATCTCTTACGACTTTTCTATCTATCTATCTATCTATCTATCTATCTATCTATCTATTTTTCTCTCTTTCTTTATCTATCTATCTATATATGTATCTTTATCTTTATCTATCTTTTTCTCTCTCTTTTTCTCTATACGAAAAGAGTACATCGATATTGTCATTGTTAATATTTTATTTTATCGTAGACAGGCGTTTGCAGTCGTGTGTATATGTATATGTGTATACGTGTATAGATGAGTATGGGTGGGTGTGAGTGTGTAGCGATCGTTGCTTTTGGATGCCAATGGAAAATGAACGAACGAACGAACGAACGAACGAACGAGTCGTGCAACGAAATGCCATGAATGTGCATACGAAATACATTTTGGTTATTCACACGGCATGATCGAAGTATCGTCGATCGTTTTTTAAAATTCATTGAATGATAACAACGAAAATAACGTGTTGTCAAACACATCGATACATCGTCAATACCATAACACCGTTCCATGCATCCACGTAATGGAAAGTTGGGGAGGATTTGTAAAGTTCTTTTTATTCTTATTTCTTCTTCTTCTTCTTCTTCTTCTTTTCTTTTCTTTTTTTTTTTGGCTATTATATTATGCATAGTTTTTTTTCTCCTCTTACATTAATCATATATTAATCTTAGCTAAATGATCGATAAATTCGTGGATTCTTTTTCTTTTTTTCATCATTACCTTTTTCTTTTCTTTTTTTTTTTTTTTTTTACGATCTCGAACAAATATCTTTTATAAAGAGTGTTTGATTCTGCAATCGATTATTGTTCATTTTTATAATTAATATTAATTTTTTATGTTTCCTTTTATCTTTTCTCTTTTTCCTTTTTTTTCTTTCTTTTTTTTTTTTCATAAGTACATTTAATGGCTCGATTGTATGTAAGAAATTATAAACGAGGAAACAATGTATCGATCGTTTTATAAAAGGAATTGTTTAATAATAGAAAAATATATTTTACTTAAAAATATATTTTGTAGAAAATTATAATGATTTTATTAATATCATATATGTGTGTGTGTGTGTGTGTGTGTGTGTATGTATGAATGTATGTATGAATGTATGCATGTATTTAAGTATATATAGATTTGGGAAATGTTGTGATGATGGAACGAAAAATGGTAAAGTTAGAAAACGTAAAAGTAGAACATGCAATTTAGATCGTGACTTGAAGTCACAAAAGCTATACTACTTTTCCAAGTGGTAAATATATATGTATGGTCAGACACGTACCCTAACTAAAGTATTTATCACTACTAAAAAATATTTACTAGGGAGAGAATATAAAAGATACCAGACGTACCTTGTTCGTATGAACAAATTGCAAATGAATTACAAATATATACGTACGTACATACATAAACGTATGTGTGTGTATATATATATATATATATAAATAAAAAAATTTACAAAGTAACCAATAAAGTACGAACAATTACAAATAAAAAATAATAACGCGTATTTACTCAAAACAATCATCACAATTCAAAGATATCATCGAATCAAACATTTTCGATTGTTCATCAACAAACGAAAAAAGTAATTTTACTATCATTTAAAAAAGAGAAACATTTATCTAATTTCATAATTTTTTACATACAATCATATATACAAACACACATACCTACATTTTCATTATAATCATTATTACCAAAAACGAAATCACGCCTAGTTCCAAATAGGCTTCGAATATCTAAAGTCAAAGAAAAAA
>NC_057687.1:8715348-8725127 GCF_014466175.1 Vespula pensylvanica | reverse complement strand
AAAAAAAAAAAGTAACCAACCAACACACACTTGTAGGTCTGAATGCAAAAATAAAAAAAGAAAAAAGAAAAAAAAGAAAAGAAAAGAAACAAGAACAGATATCGCAGATTTTACATTTCTTAAAGAATTCACGGAATCTTCTTTTTCTCATTTTTTTTTATCTCACTTTCTCTCTCTCTCTCTCTCTCTCTCTCTATTTTTTTTTCGTTTTAGAAAAGTCAAGAGGTCGAGCCCTTAACCCGTATTTCGAGTTCGGCTCATCGCGTTGTCCTTCGTAGTCTCTCAACCAACAACTGTCTTTCTTTCTATCTATATATCTTTCTTTATTTCTTACGTTTCGTTTTATTCTCTCTCTCTCTCTTTCTCTTCTATTTCTTTTTCTACTATTCTATTCCTAGGGAATAATAAAACGTCTTTGTGACGTTCTTCCGCACTTCTCCATCTTTTCTCGTAGTTACCATCGTCTCTCTCTCTCTCTCTCTCTCTCTCTCTCTCTCTCTCTCTCTCTCTCTCTGTCTGTCTCTCTGTCTATCTGTCTGTCTGTCTCTCTCTCTCTCTCTCTCTCTCTCTCTCTTTCTCTGTCTCCTTCTTACTCTTTTTCACGCTTCATCCTTCCTAATCCTCATCTTCCCTCTCAACCCCTCAACCGAGTCACCTCTATCTACACCTCTTACTCTTACACACACCGCAGGCTAGATTTTCTCTCCTCTTTCAAGGGTGGGATCCACCGACTCCACCACTTTCAGACGCCCTGATGTCAGACCCTGATGACATCGTGAAATATGCAAGTACCCACTAGCAAAGCGGTTAGTTACTCGCCCCCGACATTTACGTGTGTCCCTCTTTTCTTCCAGTATCTTCTTCTCTACTCTACTCTTCTCTTCTCTTCTCTTCTTCTATTTTACTCTTGGACAAATTCTCTTCTCCCCTCTAACCCTTGGTCTTCTGTTCTTGAGTTCTACTTTTGTAAAAAAAAAAGAGAGAGAGAGAGAGAGTAAGAGAGAGAGAGAGAGAAAAAATGAAAGAGAAAGAAAAGAGAACAAAGACAAGGAAAGAGAAAAGAAAGAAAGAAAGAAAGAAAGAAAGAAAGAAAGAAAGAAAAAAGAAAAAGATCGGAAGAAGAGAAAATGGAAAAGAAAACGAAGTGGTTTAGTATCTTAAAGAGACACGTGGTGTGGCCATATTTATATACATACGTAGTATTATATAAATCTCACGCGCGTTTGAGATTTTTAGGGGTGTGATTTTATGCCAATCCTTTTTTTCTTTTCATTTCTTTTTCTTTATATATATATATATTTATTTATTTATTTTAGATATTTAGATATATTATATATAACATTAGTTATAATGTATATATATATATATATATATATATATATATATAGTATATATAATATTAATACAATCATAATTTTTTGTAATATATTACATATTGTAAATATATTACAATATATATCAGAAGTAATATATTTCTATCACTGATAATATATTTTATTGTAACATTATATAATTATATTATAAAGTGATACACATTGTCCTTTTAATAATAATATTGTTAAATACATACATACATACATACATACATACATATATATTTACAGAAAAAAAAAAAAGAAAAAAAAAATATTCTTCGATTTTAAAGACGAAGAAACACGACGGTGGTTGATTTATTACAAAATAATTCATTACAAACGATTCTATTCCTGCTAGGAATTCATTGAAGGCGACTAACCACGATTCACTAGTACTTGAAACAGACAAACGAGAAATAGATAGATTCATAGAGATAGGAACAAAGATAGAAATACAAACAGGTAGATAGATAAAGAGAGATAGATGGATAGAGAGATAGAGAGAAAGAGAGAGAGAGAGAGAGAGAGAGAGAGAGAGAGAGAGAGAAAGTTGACCCTCGACGTTTCAAAGGAGACTGAGACGTTTCGATAACTATAGGAGTCGCGATGCTATTTCTATACGTATCTTCTCTCTCAGTAGAGAACTATTCTAGATACAGTCTGATTAGTCCGTAATATTATCTGCTTTGAAGAGTATAACCATGCAGGGAATGCGTTCAAAGCACGCAATATCCTTCAAAACCCCTTCTGCCATTTCGATTTATAGAGAATCCTAAAAGTGAGTTTTCGATTCGAGATACATATCATCGATGATACGATTCATCGACGTATCATTCTTTTTTCCCCATTATCATTACAACCACAACGATAACAAACACCTAAAGAGTATCTAAAAAGCAGCCATTTTGATTTCTTCGATAATGGGATATAGATAAATATGCATTAGCATTAACGTGCTAAAAATTTGACGAGGAAATAAATAGAACAAGAAAAAGAAAGGAATATCAATTTTCTAATCTGAATAATATCCCCGAACAAGTGGAAAGAGGAAAACGAGAAAGAAAATTGGAGGGAAAGTCGGATCAAAAAAAAAAAAAAACAAAAAAAAAAAAAAGAAAACGAAGAATTAAAAATCACACACGCGTGCGTATAGACAAAAAAAAAAAAGAAAAGAAAAGATAGAAAAAAGAAAAACGTACAGAAAAAGATAAAAGTTTAGCGTCATCGGTGGTCGAAGGGTGGTAGGGTGGTTTTTGTACGAAGCAATTTAAATTAGCCCTTCGGTGTCTTGATAGGAAGCTTAAAAGGATTTCTATCTCGCGCGAACTTAGTTGACGGTAGGGTGCGGCATCGTCTACATTGAAATTCGTTTATCCTAACGGAGTCGATTGCGAATGCAATGCGCGGATAATGTCTCGTTAAACGAAAAACGATTACAGGAGGGTACTCTAAGTTAATGTACTCTCTCTCTCTGTCTCTCTCTGTCTCTATTTTTCTCTCTCTTTCTTTCTGTCTCTTACTCTTTCTCTCTCTCTCTCTCTCTTTTTTTTTCTTTCTCTTTCAGTCAGCCTTTTTCGTGAATCGCTTAAAAATGTGGTGTCTTGAATGAAGATGAGCTTTTCACGACGAAAAACGTAGCGCATCTCTCTACCGTACCACCCTCTTCTTTTCTTCATAAAAAACTCATACCTGTCCTTCGTTTCGAATAATCGAAGAACGATAGAAAATTCTGTCTGTAACGTCTAGTTCGTATAAATTTATAATCGAAAGGAAGTGAGAGAGAGAGAGAGAGAGAGAGAGAGAGAGAGAGAGAGAGAGAGAGAGATTTAACAATTCAAAAATAAAATTGATATATGCGATCGATAATATTCGAATTTGTTATATATTATATATATATAATTATATGTAATATATAAGGAACGGTTTATAAAGAACGATTATATAATATATAATTAATTATATTCTTATGATTATATATATATATATATAATTATAAGAATTAATGATATGTTGAAGTAATTATTAAAATTGCTCGATTAAAAAAATATGATAATCATGGAGATGACTTATTTCTAATATAAAAAGAATGAGTATAAAGAGTATAAAGAGAAAGAGAAAGAAAAATTTTTATCTAAAACAAAAATGATATACGATTGAATAATGGAATTCGTTATATCCGAAAAGAAGAACTTTTCATATCATGTTTCGTAGTAATTATTAAAATAGTCAAAAAAAAAAAAAAAAAAAAAAGGAAACAAGTTAATTATTAAGTTGACTATTCCTAAAAAGAGAAATAACAAAAATAACATATAATCGATAATGACAATCAAATTTGCTATCTTCAACTATAAGAATTTTTTATATAACATATATTGTAGTAATTATTAAAATATTAATTATTAAAATTGAAAAAACGACGATTATCGAGATGACTCTTCATAAAGCTATATAATAGAAAGAGACAGAGAGAGAGAGAGAGAGGGGGGGTGAGAGAAAGACAAAAAAAAAATTTAATAATTCAGAAACAAAAACGAAAATATGCGATCGATAATACTACTAATAATACCAATAATTTGTTATCATCAACGATAATAATATATGAAATGAAATTTAACAGTGCTATTAATAAACATAAGATAGAATTATTTATCGAATGACCGTTCTTGGTTTATATAAATATTTATAAGTTTTTAATGACCACAGGGATGACACTTAATCGAATTAATTTTGTAAAAAGGTCAGACCAAAAGCAAATCTTCGTCCAGCTTCGTGCGAACTCCGTCATACTTCCCCTATCGTATATTAACTATAATATGCAAAAGATATATACATACATACATATATATATATATATATATATATATATATATATATACACCATAGCAGAGTGGGAGAAGCAAGTACTTCATTGTTCGCCATCTGATATCAAAATTAATTCGTCAGTGAGTACTTATTAAACGTTGCTTCATTATAACGTTCGTTTAATGTTTTCTTTCAATATGGGTCAAGGATCACGTTAAGAGCAAAGATTGAAGACTTGTTCTGTATAAGAAAGAGAGACAGAGAAAGAGAGAGAGAGAGAGAGAGAGAGAGAGAGAGAGAGAGAGAGAGAGAAGGAGAACTTAACTCTCCTCTCATCGTTTTAACGAATTGTTAAGCTAATCCGGCTACGAACGAAGGACTTTGCCTTCGAGCGTTTATTAAATCCTATGGTATCGTCCTTCATGTATGAGTTAATTACTATTAGCATACGAAAAGGAAACACGAAGATTGTTAGTTGTTATATATTTTTCTTTTTCTCTTTTATTTCTTCCTTTCTTTATTTTTCTTCTTGCTTCTTTTCTTGTTTGGAAGAAGAAAAAAAAATTTTTTTTTTAATGGAAATGTAAGTAAATAAGAGAAGTTGAGAAAAATTTGGAAATAGCAAGGACAGGAACAATAGTATGTTATGGAGAAGAAATTTGTAGTAATTAAGTTTTAATAAATATTTTCTCACGACGATTAAAAACGAGATAATCGTTGGTAGCATTTTAAAGTAAAGTTAAACATGAAAATTAAAGGAGAGATCGTTTATTGAAAAAATTAAATTAGACAGAAAAATCATGCAATAAGATGTAATAGAAAATTTTGTTTCTTTGGAAAAAAAATTTGAAAGAAATATTCGAGATAGTCATCTTAATTAATTTCTTCGAAATTGTGGATTTGAAATTTTAATCTATATTGAGCATTGTCGACAGAAATATTAAAAAAAAAAGAAATATGTTTTAAACGAAGATAACAAAAATATGGTAACCCTCGTCATCCCATTCCTCACTCTTCATAATACCCCTCTTTTTCAAAGTGATTAAGAAATACGAAAGATCTATTCTAGAAAAGATTCGTGAGTTCTCGTTTGCAAAGATCGAACATTCGATACAGAAATTCTCGGGGGATTCGGGTTAAGAATTATGATTTTCCTGATTCGACAAAAGTTTTTCATGATTGACAAACTCACCGATGGGGGACGAAAATCTGATCCGTTTGCCTACTAGGTTTATCTTATTACGACTGGTCGTTAGCTTTGAAATCGTAATTTGATGGAGATGACTCGGCAAAAAGTGGGAGAAAAAAGAGGGGTGGTAAAGAAGGGGTAAAGAAAGAAGGGGATGAGAGAAGAAATGTTTTAAAATTGTCGACCATTTTAAAAATATTTTACAAACAAGAGAAGTTTTAAAGAGGGAAATACACATACATATATTATATATATATATTGTACATATACGTATACCACAGAACGAATTAAAGAAATTTTTTTAATAATTTTTTTTAAACATAATAATAATAATAATAATAATAATATATTTACATTTATATTTATTGATAATAATATATATTTATATTTATAGAGTATATAAATTGTTGCAAATTTTTAATATAGAAATATAAAAAAATTAATGTACTCATTCTTTCTCTTTCTCTCTAACTTGTTTACGAAAGAATAGTAGTTTCGATATTTTTATAACATTTATGATTGAGAAAGCAATATACGTGGGAAATTTTTCAAATCAAGTAACTCTCCTTTTTACGCCGATGACAAAGTGCTCTGAAATTTTCAATCGCTACGAAGGAATTAACGCGCCTGAATTTGTGAAGATGCGAGTGAATAATGAAAAAGAAAAAAAGGATAAAAAGATAAATTTTTTCCTCCTCTTGTTTTTTTTTTTTTTTGCTTTTTTTCCTTTTTTCGTTACAACAGTGATAAAAAATACAAAGTAAGCTCTGTTTTCGAAGTTCTTTAACGAAAGCTTAAAAAAAAAACGAAGAATACAAGATAACCAGCATCTACAACACACACACACACACACACACACACACACACACCATATATATAAATAATATATATATATATATACCATTAGTTGTCTATAAAAATAATTTGCATTTTTTATCATTGATACAACAATAAAAATTCTTTTATAAATTCCGAACGTACTGCATGTAGTAATTAATTTTTATATACCTATTAAAAATTTGGGACTTTTTAATACGGTCTGAAAGAAACAAAAATACACACACACACACACATACGATATATTGAACTTGACAAAAAGCGTGTATTCGAAATATATTTAAAATTGATCGTATATATATATATATATATATATATATATATATATTTACATCTATGTACATATATACATACATACATATATATATATATATATACATATGTACATATGTATACGTCAAAAAAATAAATAAATCAGAAGAATTTTAGTTCCCCTTTGATAGCTCACTTTGAATATGATCTATGTATGTATCTATATCAAAAATAGATACGTACTATTAAGTCCTATTAAACTAATTACTCATCCCTTTACTCTATCCTCTCTCTTTCTTTCTTTCTATCTATCTATCTATCTATCGATCTTTTTTTCTCTCTTTTTCTCTTTTTTAACGAGCACTATCGATAACTTCTGGATAGTTTATAGATTAGTTGATATAGACGATCCGGTATAAAAACGTGTCACACATACATATATACATACATACATACATATTTATATACCTATACATCATATTTCGATATAACCATGAAATTTTACTAAAATGTTGAGTCTAGTCGAGCTTACGAACGATTTAATGGCCGCTTTGACGTTGTACATACACACATATATACACACGCACACAGTTAACCAACCAGTCAGCCAACCAACCAACCAACCAGATAGACAGACATACAGACAGACAGACAGACAGACAGACAGACAGACTAACATCGAAAACATCGACTAAGCCAAGAGTCAGTCAGAGAACAACCTCAACTACACCTCCCCCTTTTAACCCCCACTCCAACTCTTCTCTCTTGCTAGCACTTTCGATCGAGAGGACGCTAACGATGTTTACCGAACGAACGAAGGATAGCTGGACTAAATCGCCGTATAAAAACTGTTTGGAAATTTTTTATCTACTATTTTTCCCATTCCCACTAGTCCTGTCCCTCTTCTCTTTTCCTCTTTACCTCTCATCCTCCATTGCGTCGTCCTACCAATGGCCGACTACTACGGCCATTTTAAATCGTAAATCCGAGTATCGACTAGCCGATGCAACGTCGATTTGTAGAGACCAAAGTAATTCTTCTTTTTCTTTCTCTCTCACTCTTTATAATCTGTATATATATATATATATATATATATATATATATATATATATATATATATCTTTCTCTCTTTTTCTTTTTCTGTCTCTCAACAACGTCCCTTATGTTACTTAAATTTCCGTTCGACTTTTTTCACTCATTATTTCCAACAATTGACAACAATCCTCGACATTGCATTCTAAACGTTCTATTTCTATCTATCTATCTATCTATCTATCTATCTATCTATCTTCACTTACAATTCTTTAACTCCAATTCCAAGTAAAGAGTCCGATTCATTTTCATCCTCACTAACACTCGAATGAATCGAAGAGATTCCTCCCCCGGTATTTATAACTTTTCTCACGACCTAATAACCCCGAACTGCCGGAAGGTCTCTCTCTCTTTTGCCGACAAACTCTCTTGACTCTTCCTTCTTTTCCACCACTTCCTCCTCCTCCTCCTCCTCTTCCTTCTTCACCTCTTACTTCTTCTTCTATTCCTCTTTCTTCCCCTCTCTTTTCTTCTTATATATATCTCACTCACTCTCACTCTCTCTCTCTCTCTCTCTCTCTCTCTTTACCTTTATCTCTATCTCTATCGCTATTCTTTTCAACAAAATAAAAAAAGGGACACGTAAATGGTGAAGGATGATGATGTTGTCCTGAAGGGAAATATTTGAAGTATAAGTAAAAGAAACTCAGTGAGTAGGTACTTAAGTCGTTCCATTCCTCTCTCTCTCTTTTTTCTCTCTTTTATATATAGACTATCTCTCTTTCTCTTTTATGTATAGGCTATCTCTCTCTTTTTCTTTCTCTTTCTCTGTCTTAATCATAAACTTGTCTCTCTTATTCTCTCTCTCTCTCTCTCTCTCTCTCTGTCACATACACACTCACTTTCTTTACTATCTCTTTTTCCGTTTTGCGAATACAAACACCTACACCTACGCATACATTCCCACATACACACATACACACACTCTATTCCCATCTTTTTCTACTTTCTCACTCTCGTTCTCTCTCCGAATCTTTTTCTTTACTTTCTTTCTCTTCTCTCTTTCTTTCTTTCTCTCTCTCTCTTTCTCTTTTCTTTTTTCTTTTTTTATTGTACCTTTTGCTCTCGTTCCTTTTTATTCTTCCTCTCTCTCTCTCTCTCTCTCTCTCTCTTCTCTTTTTTTTCCTCTTTTTTTCTTTTTTTTTTCTTCACTCTCGGGAGCAAAAGGTATTCGCGAAGGGTAAAAAAGTCGACGAGCAATAATAAGGCTTTCTTTCACGACAACGTAGCGCAGCCGCTTCCATTCGGCACAATAAGAGGAAATTTTAATATCGAACCTTTGTAATGCCCTTTCTATGTTTTTTAATATCGAACCTTCGTATACGTTTATACATATACTCGTACATATACATATATACATATATACACATACATACATTTATATATATATATATATATATATATATATATATATAGTTTTATTTTTGTGTACATGTGTGTAAGATTGTATATACATCTGTATTGGTATGTAAAACGTGGGCCATATCGGACCGAACGACGATCACCAAGAACGTAGTAAAGTTTTTTTTTTTATTTTTATTTTTATTTTTTTATTTCCAGGAGTTTCTGTTGTGAGTGCGAAAATCTTCAAGTTTATTCACGCAAACAAATATTTTTCGTGACTATTTCTCCTATAGTTTCTCTCTCTCTCTCTCTCTCTCTCTCTCTTTTTCGCTTTCCTATCTATGAATTTGGAATACACTTTTCGTAGTTGAATCACGTTACTCGATATCTGTATAAATTAGTTGTTTCTACACATTTTTATTATTCGCAAACGCAGTCAGAAAGACGGAGATTTATTATTAGTTATTTATTTGTATTATTAATTTACTCGCTTGTATACTGTGCTTATAGGATATTTAAAGTAATCTAAGTTGATCTCGCATTTAGGCGTAACTATAATATATATATAATCCCTATAATTTTAATAACTATAATATATATAATTTTAATTTAATAAAAACGAGCTCTCAGATAACTTATATCGTATCATTTTCAAAGATAATAATCCTATATAAATGGCAGATAACATCGAAATCTTATTCGATTTTTGTATTATTTTGCGATAAAATTAATTTGCGTTAATTCCTATCAAAAAATTAATGTGTTGCATTTAATATCGTACTATACTACGCACGTCTAATTATTTTTATAATTAATAATAATATATAAGCTAATAATATATACTAATATAATAGTTATATAAATTGTATAAGTTAATATAAATTATAATATAAATTATAATATTACAC
>NC_057687.1:8705348-8710348 GCF_014466175.1 Vespula pensylvanica | reverse complement strand
TGTAAATATTGTGTTATTGTATACTGCAAAAATTATTAAATACTTATTAAAAAATATTTATATATTATTTACGTAAATATACATACATATACACATACATACATACATACATACATACATATATATATTAATTTTTATTTTATATTTACTGTACTATAGATATATTTTTAAAAATGAATGAGGAAGGACAGAGAGAACAGAATGAATGAAAGGAAGATTGATAAAAGTGTATAGAATATACACACATATACGTTTGTGAATGAGCGATGCGTAATAAACAAACGATAAACATCAAAGGACAATGACGTCAGCAGACGATCATCGAGGAAGGTAGACAACGATGACAATTGAGAGTTAACAAGCGAGTGCGACGGACGTGTTTCCGACACTTTCTTAATAATCTTGAATTTATTATCTAATTATCAATTTTTGTCTCGTATAATTCAATTATCGATTAATTAAATCTGTATTTTCCTTAGATATATTCCGTATCAAATATATAGGATATATACATATATATATATAGAGAAAGAGAGAGAGCGAAAGACAGAGAACATAAAAATACGTTTGAAAAATTGTCTTGTCGTTTAAATATAATTAATTATATTAGTTTAAGTATATTATTTCTTCAGGAAAAGTTATAACTTTACTATCATTTATATATAATATATATATATATATATATATATATATATATATAGTTAATAATATAATATTTAATATAAATATAATATTTACTATAAATAGTTATATAATAGTTAATAATATATAAGTTAAATATATATATAAATATATTATTAGTTTAATTATATATATTTTTGTATTATTACTATATATATTAATATTAATTATAGTAGTATTATTTAATTGCATATATAATTATTTTATATACATATATGTATATATATAATGTAATATTTAAATATTATTTCGTCTTTAGTAGATAAGACGTAATTAAAATGAGCTAATATGTTTTGAAAAAATTTCAAACGTCCTATCGTTTATACCGATACGTAAATATATACCGATAGTATTTCTACGTACGTATTCATATATGAACACACACACAGACACACACGTTAACAATAATTACGAATATATTATACGAACGTTAATGATCTGTCTCAATCGAACCACATTTTCGTTATCACCAAAAATTTACATACGTACAATGTATATAATTACGTGTTTACAGTACATCGATATCATCCATACAAACCCACACACACATACACTCACACATACACACATATACGTATACCGATGTCTATGGGAGTAAACAACAGCTCTATGATCACACATACAATAAAAAAGACAAAAAAAAGCAACGAAGAACATCAAAAAGAAAGTAAATTTATTTTCCAATAATGCGAATTCCATAAACCGATAGATATCACGATATATACCATTTTAACCCCCGTACTACCCCACGTCTCATGCGTTAGAAAACATCCACTTACATTTATTTACCCGTTCTTCTATTCTTCGCCTATTCGTTCTGTTCCAAACACGTAACGTACGCTACGGTATCTTCGGTTAGAAGAAAAAAAAAGGGTCGGCAGGAAGAAATGAGAGAAAGAGAGAGAGAGAAAGAAAGAGGGGGGGGGTAAGAGAGGGGAGGAAGGAGGGAAGTAGAAAATCGAGCTCTAAACACGACGAGAGATATTTTACGGGGAAAAAGTAAGAAAACGAAGAAAAAAAGAAAAAAGAAGAGGAAGAAGAAGAAGAAGAAGGAAAACAAAAAATAAAGAGGATCGTTAACTCGATAGTCTATAATCTCGAGAAAAAGAGAGGAAAAAAAAAACGAAAAAAAGAGAGAGAGAGAGAGAGAGAGAGAGAGAGAGGGAGAAGAAAAAAGAACGATGTTAAACTCTTCTCCGAGACCAACGAACGACCGATTTACGAGAGCGTGCGAGAGACGGGAGACGATGGGGGTGTAGAAGGGGAGGGAGAGGGTAAGAAGAAAAGAAAAGACAGAGAGAAAGAAAGAGAGAAAAAAATAAGAAGTGCAAGTAAAGAAAAAAAAGTCAAAGCGAAGGGTTGACGTCGATCGAGGATGGAAAATAAGTTCGATGTCACGAAAGGGGTGGCTTTATTCTCACCATCACCTTCCTTACCCCTTTACTCACCTTCCTTTCTACCCCCTTCTATCAGATACAAAGGGTTGCCGTGATCGTGCGAATTCCAAGTTTCTTAGTGGTAAAGACACCACACTGATCCCTTCTCTATCTATTTATCTATCTATCTTTCTCTCTCTTTCTCTAAGTTTTCTCCCTCCTACTCTTAAAGATAATTCCAATGTTTATTGTAATAGTTCACGAAGCGTAATATTATCTTTTTTCTTCTCTCTCTTTCTCTCTTTCTTTCTTTTTTTCTCTATCTTTATCTATCTCTCTTTTCTTCGAAAAGAGTTTATCTATTATGTAAGATATAGTAATGAAAGAAAATATGGTGCAATAGAATAGAATGGGATTGGATGGAAGGGGTTGATCAAAAAGGGTTCTCGGTAGAGGTATTAACGAAGGTCATAGCAACGTAGACCTTCGTCGTAAGAGGATGGAAACTATTTTTACGACTCCTTACTACAGGCTCAATCGTTTGTTTCTATCGACAGTTGGTATTTGGCCGTACGATGATCCAAGGGATAGTCTAATACGAAAGATCAGCACGTATATCGGATTTACCATGATCGTCTTATCGCAAGTAAGTATATATTCGTGTGTCTTCTTAGTGAGCTTATCTGGGTCTATGTGTGTATGCGTTTCATTTCGACGATATTATTAATTGATATATGATCGATATCGTGGAATTAATTATAACGAAGTGATTCTGGAAGATCGATTGATTTTGTTTTTATTTATTGTGCTCGATTTATTTATTTTGCGTAAATTTATATACCTAATCAAAAATTTGATGAATGATCTTATGATCTTATGATGAAATTTATTATTCATTATTTTGTTTCATATAAATTAAAAATCGATATAGATATGTATGTCCGCGTTTTCGTATTTCAAATTTTCATTGTATTTTTCATTTTAATAATCATGAAATAATTGACAGGATGATAATTAATGAATGAATGGATTACTTTGTTTCGTTTGTATTACTTATATAGAAATATTCTAATGAAAGTAGCGTATCCAATCAAATATTTCGGAGAGTAATGAATTTTTTAATCGTTCTATTTTATATTATGCAAAAATATGAAAATTGATATAATTTCTTTTTTGTTTCGACTGACAATGTAGGCCACTGCGTAAAATAAAAATATTTATTGCAAGTTTTTGATAATAAGGGTGACAAAGATAAAATTATTAATATTATTATTATTATTATTATTATTATCATAATTATTTGTAATTTTTTTTTTTTTTTTTTTTTTTTTTTAGATATTCGCCCTAATAAAATCTGATTTCACACTGCGAGTGATTAGTACAATATTTTCGTTTCTTATACCATCGTTATGTCTGTTCACCAGTTACTATACTGCTAGTTATCAAGTCAAGGTAAATTAATGCATATTTAATCAAATATGACAGAAAAAAAATTAACCGAAGGTAAAATATTTGATATATTTGAAATATAACATAGAATTGTTTGTTAACATTAGATGAAGGCTATGTTGGAACACATGAATTACGATTGGTGTTATTTAATTTCTGAAAAGGAACGAAGTATCATCAAAAAGTATGCGAATCAAACGAGAATATGTACCATTGTAAATCTTGGTAAGATTACTTTTTTCATAATTTTATATATACATTACGTTTGTATAATATATATATATATATATATATATATATATACATATATTTTTTTATTATTCTACAATAGGAATAAAATTTTAACCAACGATTTAATAAGATTTTTTTTCTAGCTTTTTTTCAATACTAATTATTAAATAATTATTATTATTAAATAATTTTGAATATTAACAATTGCTAATATTCAAAATACAATTTTTAATATTGATTATCCGATTGTTATGAAAAAAAAAAAAAAAAAAAAATATACGATTACTCTGTCATAAAAAGAAAAAAATCGAAAATTATTGATATTTGAAATTTGTAGTTTTGATATTTTTTTTTATTATTAATAATAACATTAATAATAATAATAATTATTATTCTTATACAATCCAATCGTTTTATATTCTTCATTTAGGATCGATCAAACATTTTTATAAACGATTTATTTCCTATAGTTCGTAACGTTTTCAGTGATGTATTTCGGTGTTGTGTTATTGTACATGTTACCAGTGACCTTGACATTTCTATTCGACATCTTTGTATCAAGGAGAGAAACTCGAACGTACGAGATACCATTTAAAGTGGAAATATTTATCGATCAACAAAAATATATATTCTTTATACTTATACTTATCTACGCGATGTCATTTCTCGTTGGAATTTCTGAAAACGCTTCGTATATGCTTTTTATAGTTTACTCTCAGCATGCCTGTGGTATGCTCGATATTACTGGGTAAGGATAACTTTATCGAGGAAATAGTATACGTTAAAAAAAAAAAAAAAGAAAAAGGAAAAATATTTCTTGAGTATCAAAATCATTTTTATTTTTATTTTTATTTTTATTTAAGTGTATATCGAAGTATTATTAATAACACTGATTGCATGCTAATCATTATTAAATTATTAATATATATATATATATATATTAATAGAAAAATATATTTAGTAATAATTATACATTGTGCATATATAATTATTTTTATCATTTTTATTATTATTAATATATGCTATTAAATACGTATATATATATATATATATATATATATATATATATATATATATGTATATACATTACTCAGGAATATGTTAAAACATGCATTTGATATGAGAACTTACAACGAATGTACAGAAAAGGATATCGAGAATATCACGATGAGAATAATACGTTGTGTTTTATGTCACACGAGAACCATACGGTTTGTATGTAATTGTAATATTTACATAGATACTTTAAGTGAAACGAAAATA
>NC_057687.1:8677848-8700348 GCF_014466175.1 Vespula pensylvanica | reverse complement strand
TTCGTATAGTCGGGTAAGAAATTAAAAAAAAATATATATATATATATATATACTTTTTTTTTTATTCGTCTAAATTGTGTGTGGATTATTAACATTGTGATATGATAAAAATGTTATAAGTTTGATTTAATGTTATTGTATTATTATATAACTTTAATTTGAAAAATTGAATTATTTTAACACGCGTATAATTTTCTGAAATTATTAATATCAATTAAGAATTATTATATTACATCAAATATTAAAATAATGTATATATACATTATTATTAATAATTGTCTATATTCATGAATAAATATTATATATATATATATATATATATATTTGTATAATATTAATACATAAATTAATAATTATAATTTATATAATTAATATATATATATATATATAATCAATTTTTAAATAAAATTTCTTAAAATTAAAAAATGTCAAATCAAACATATAAATATCATATCAATATCATTTACAATTTTAATATTACAATATCACTTAAAATAATTTTACATAAATCATTATAAATAATATCAGTAAATAAGTTCATTCACAAGAATTAGCTTTCTTAATTTAATTGCTAACATTTCCAACGCATATATAATTATTTAAGTAGATATAATCCAATAACCTAATTATCTGCTTACAGAATAATACTTGAGAATGCATTCGACGAAGAAAGATTATCTTTTCGCAAATATAACGAAGAAACGATCTCTGCCACGCTTCATCGAGCTATTAATTCTCATAATCGAGTGATCGAGTTAGTTTCTTCGATGATGATTAGGATTAAAGGAATATTTTTTTAATCTTTTTTTTTCTTTCTGACTTTTTTTTTTTTTATCGTAACGAGTATGTACAAATACGTATCTATATACGTCAAATTTTTTATAAATAATTTTTTTATTTAATAATTAATCAACAAATTACATATACATATACATATACATATATATACATATATATATATACACACATACACACACACACATATATATATACACATATATTATTGAATTGTTTTAATTATTAAAGGTTTATCGAATCAATGAATGTGATGTGCGACCTGAGTTACACGATTAACATTGTTTTTGGAATGATTATTATTGGTACTGATTCAGTAATGGTAAAAAAATAAAAAATTTTACTCCACTATAATTTCTATCATTTTATTTATATCGTCAAATATTATTACGAAAGAATGAATTTCTATAATTTATAGATGTTGCAGTTTAATTTGGACATGGAGAACGTATGTAAATTTTTCGCAACATTATTTCACATGATTAGTATGTTATTCATTGGATTTATACAATCTCACACCGGACAAAATTTGATGGATCACAGTGCTGACATTTTTCAAGAAACGTAAATATTACTTAATTTATTATTATTATTATTATTATTATTATTATTATTATTATCATTATTTGTTTTGTTTGTTGTGCAATGATCATTTTATGATTTACGCATAGGGTGGTAATTTAAAGCGTTACAAATTAATTTTAATAAAATCATCGTAGAATCGATTGTATATCACTGAACGATCTATTTTTTTGATTCTAATATTATAATTTTTTAAACAAATGTATTTTTGGATTTGACAAGAATCTTCGATATGTGAAAAATATCAGAACGTGAATTCTTCTCTTCTTTCTCCTTTTTACTTTCTTCTTCTTTAATTATAAATTCTCACAAATTTATATGTTCATTTATTTATTTATTTATTTATTTTCACTCGACGACGATTCTTATTTAACATGAAAAAAAAAAGAAAAAGAAAAAAAAAAGAAAAAAGAAATTATTTTCAAATACTTATACAATAAACTAAACGATACATTGAAAATTCTTTTTTTTATACGTAAAATTGTTTCTCTTTATACGTACCACCCTATTGATGCATACGCATGTACGTAACATAATCACGCGATTAACGTAATACGATTAAAATCTCTTATAAAAATTAAAAACGAAGATAAGTAAAGAAAGAACAAAAAAATAAAATAACTAAATAAATAAATAAATAAATAAATAAATAAACAGATTTGAATCTTCGTACGAAATAATGCGATTCCTCAAAGAAGTAAAAAAGAAAACGAAACGAAACAAAAAAAAAAAAAAAAAAGAAAAAATGAAAAAGGAAAAGGGAAATGTATGTAATACCTACGCAAGACAAAAAGGAAAGAAAGAAAAAAAAAAAGAAAAAAAATAGAGTGAACTCCGACTTCTCCCACAAAGCTATTCATAGATGTTGCCTACTTTATTTGTACGATGCGAGCTCGTTCTGCCATGCTCGAGGCTTCTTTCACGATAGCGCGAGCACGAGTATGCATAGTACGTTTATTGTAAGAGGAACCTTTGAATGAGTGATTCAAATGAGCCCTTTCATTTAGCCGACGTTGACCATACTCTTCTCATTTCTAAACGTTATCGTCTTCCGTCATGTTTTCATTTACACGAACATAATATATCATTGATCGATCTACTGTATGTGAGCATATGTGAGTATATGTGAGTATATGTGAGTATATGTGAGTATATGTGGTTGGATGGGGGATGAAGGATATGACTGTGTAAGATTGGCCAATAAGTAGGTAATGAAGAAATATGTTTTGTTTAATATCTAAATGACAAACAGTAGTTTCTTTTTAAAAAAAATTGGATCGATATGATAGATATTGTACTATTGCTGTTTAGACATAATTGTGTTATTATATATTTTTTAAATATGAACTGATTAATATGTAATGTTGAGATTTATATTATTTTATATATGTGTGCATGTTTCTTTTTCTTCTTTTTTTTTTTTAAATAAAAATTGAATAGATATGATACTGTAGTATATTGAACTATTGAAATTCAGAGGTAATTGTGTTATGTATTTTTGGGCTGATTAATATATAATGTCAAAATTTATATTATTTTATATATGTGTATGTATGTGTGTGTATATTATGTTATTTATATATATATATATATACATGAATCAATATTAGTATTAAAAATACACTAGTAAATACACTAGTGTTATAAAATAAATACAGTAATTTTTTTTATTAAATATTGCAATGCAGATTACTTTAATATATATTTAGATTGATACATAATGTTCAAATTTATTATCTTATATCTAAGTAAACACTAGTATTATTTTTTATTATAAAAATTACGACATTACTTACTGGCTCTAGCATATACGTAGAATAATTTTAAACGGATTTTATGAAATTTTGTCGTGAAATTATTATTAAAATGAATAAATATAAAAATAAGTAAATATCAAAAATTTAATACACATATAGACACCATTGATCGATCCTATATACACGTGTGCGCGAATAGAGTGTACTAAAAAATTTCTCGTAAGTGATTTTAAAAATCAATTACTCTTTTTTCAGAATTTTTCACTTTTTTCTTTTTTTTTACTTTAAATCAGATTTGTTCGTACGTTTTTAGCGTAGACAAAATTGACAGATAAATCTCATTACAGATAAAATCTTGGAGATTTTTTTTTATTTTAAAAATTCAATAGAACGTCGTCGAACGTTTTCAACGTTATTTTCAATATGCGAAATCGAAAAAACAAAGAAATAAAATAAATTAAAATAAAATAAATATATAACAAATAATCGATGAATGAAATTTCAGAATCACAAAACCATGGTACTTGCTACCACCGAGACTTCAAAAATTATCCTTATTGATCATGATGAGAAGTATGAAGAAATGTTCATTGACAGCCAGCAAACTTTTGACAGTGTCCTACGAGTTATTTAGCAAAGTAAGAATAATATATGAAATAATATAATATATGTATATATGTGTATATATATATATATAAAGTTTGAATTTTTCGATATATAAATTTAATATAAACAATTTTATTTTTTTAAGGGACTACAAATGGCAGTATCCTATGCAATGATATTTCATTCTTTAGAAAAGTAATTATCATTGATAAGCTCAGGATTACTTACTTAAAATAAAAAAACAATACAAAAATATTACTTGTCGAAATTTAACAAAAACGAGAAAGAAAAAGAAAAAAAATTATATATATATATATATATATATATATATATATGATCTTTGAAAATGATAAATAAATAATTATTTATCTAAGATATGTATAAACATGTACGTACATATATGTTGAACGAATGAAGAATTTTTTTGTTAGAAAATTTCAAAAAAAAAAAAGAAAGAAAAATGATAATAATAATAATAAGATAAAGGAAAAAATAATTATTGGATTGATATTTTGTAATATTGCTTTGTTTTGTTATTATAATATCATTGTCGAGCTATTCGACGTGAAAATGCCCGACACAGAAACGCTTAATATGCCTTACAATTAGTTCCATTATTTGAGAACAGAGAGAGAGAGAGAAAGAGAGAGAGAGAGAGAGAGAGAGAGAGAGAGAGTGTGTTTCCTCTGTTACATCAAAGAGATTGTACGATGTGTTTGCTTGTAATTTCTAATTACATAACTTGTGTTTGTATATATGAACATATCATCAAAGATGGAGAATGAGGGGTAATTTAAATGTCAATCTGTTGAAATTTCAATCACATATTATATGTACTTATAAACAAGTAAATAAATAAATAAATAAATATAAATATATATATATATATTAATTTTATGAACAGATTATCAAATTATTTTACTTATATATTATACATCTTATTTATATATATATATATAAAGAATAAACGAATGAATATACATAAAAATTTGAAATATTAAATCGACAAAGTATAATCATTATGTTAATGATTATGAAAATATTTATTAGCTCACTTCACCAAATTATTTTTCATATCAAATTTGAAGATCGTTCGATTAATGAAAAAGAATAAAAAATAATTATTACTAGTATTATTGTCGATGATATAATTACGTGCACTCAAATAAAAAGATTAATAAATAAATAAATAAATAAATAAATAAATAAATAAATAAATAAATAAATAAAACAACATTGGAATGATTAAGTCGACGAGATTAAAGGGACCATCATCCTTTTGAGAAAATTGAATCTAACTCAATTGAGGAAACTATGTACGTATTTCGAAAATTGATGCTTCCTTGGTTATAATTTCGAATATAACCTTGTGGCATCGAGAAACGTAGCACCTGCTATGGTTTACCGATAAATAGCTCTGAATTAAATAGACGTTCGTACACGGACGTCATTCACCCCTTGTTCTCTCTTATGAAGGTATATATCCATGAAATTGAAAACGCACGATAACGTTATCCGTGAAATTGAAAACGCGTGAAAATTCGATAATCTTAATGCACGCGTTTATAGCGTTCGTACATAGATCTGGTGGATATGTATATATCTATGTACGCGCGCGCGCGCGTGTGTGTCTGTGTGTATTTATGTACGTACAAAATCGAAATAAGAAATTACATTTTTAAATGAATATTTTGTGATTGATATATAAATACAAATGTCATTGCAAATTCATTGACGTATTTATTAAACAATATTTATTAAGTTTAATATTGATTAAATTACTTAATATTTATTAAACAATGTTAAATAATTTCTTTAATAAATAAATTATTTATTTTTTATAAATATTATATTATTATATTTATAAAAATGAACAAGATCCAATCGGTCGATTATGAAAATTTTGATTATATATACTATTATGTTTATTTAATCGGATTGATTCATAAATAAGTATATTTTTATTGTAATAAATTTATAATTTATTATTCATACAAATATATATATATATATATACTTTGTATTATGCTATAGTATATATATCCGTATAAAAAAGTGAAAGTGAAAGAGAGAGAGAGAAAGAGAGAGAGAAGGGATTATTTTTATATATATTGTGTAGCCACAGCAATCTGGGCCTACGTACTATAATTAGAAATAATACGAGCCATTATATCCGTAATAACGTATCACGCGTTATAATGAATGAAAGAAAAAGAGGTGGGTGAAACGTGATTGGAGGAAATTTCTCTCTTTTTTCTTTTCCCTTTTCTTTTCTTTTTTTTTTCTTTTTTTTTTGGAAAATCCTTCTCTCGAAGGACACGAAAAAATGAACGTCAACGAACAGGGTGTGTTTATTAGATCGGGAAAAAAAAAAGAAAGAAAGGAAAAGATGGTCGTTCGATTCTATTAGAACTGACGGAGACAACTTTGTATGATTTTATTGGAACGTGAACGTGTAATATTTTTATAAAGTGAAATGAAATTTTTTAATGGTTATTATTTTTCTTTCATTTTTTTTTTTTTTCTTTATAAGACAGAAAAAAATTATTATCACTTGACGATATTGTCAGAACATGATGAATAATAATTCTTAATTTGGTTGAGATACGAACGTCACGTTTTTATAAATTGAAATATTTTTCTTTTTTTTTTATTCGATATATGATAGAAGAAAAAATGATTGAATATTATTTGATTTGATTAAGAAATATACATCCATGCTTAATTATTTATGAGCATGCTCTATATATAAATATATATATATATATATATATATATATAATTCAATGAAAAATTATTCGTACGTATGAAGTTTGAAAATCGATCGATCAATGAGAAACAATAAGAAATTATTAATATTATTATTATTACCACCATCATCAATAATATAATTTTATATCATCGATTATTCAAAAAAGAAAAAACGAACCATTACACGCACACACATTCACATATTACTGTAGGATATATTACATTTTATTCACGAATAATATCGATTAAAAGTATTACGACTACACGACGAACTCTAACTATCGATTAACCATTCCGCGTAAAAATCCAACCAGAAAAATTTCATCTCTGTTCTAGAAAAAAATATATGTACTATCAAACAGATTATCTGCGTATCACCTTTAAATCGATAACAATCGAACCTACGTTGTATATAACATAGTAGTAACAATAATAGTAATAGCAATAGTAGTAGTAATATAGCAGTAGTGTAGTAATGATAATAGTAGTACTAAAAAATAAAATTCACACGACGACGAAGACGACAATAAGGAGAGAGATAGAGACAGAGATAAAAACAGAAAGAGAAAGAAAAAGAAAAAGAAAAAGAAAAAGAGAGAGAGAGAGAGAGAGAGAGAGAGAGAGAGAGAGAACAAAGAAAAAGTGAAAGAGTGAGAGAGACAAAAATGAATGAAAAACAAGTGTTCGACATCGACGTCCTGCGAGATAATGAAAATTTTCAAGTAATACTAGTTGATGATATTGATGATGATACTGATGATGATAGTAGTAGTAATGTTGATGTTGATGATAGTATTGGTGATATTGCTATTGATGTTGTGTTAGTGTTGATGTTGGTAGTAGTGCCCGTCATTCGTTTTATTCACGTCGAATTCGTTCTTTTACGGGCACGTTGATGGAGAGGGAGAGGTGCTGATGGTAGAGAGATGCGAAGGTGGTACAGAAAGAGAGAAAGAGAGAGAAAACGATTTTTGAAGTCGTTCGGATGAACGCGTTGCCGCTCGGCGAAGCGGAAAAATGTGTTCGCCAGGCGGTGCCTTCTGAAAAATGCGGCTTGCTTTAGCTCAACGGAAACCACCTTCGCTCTCCTCAGATTTCCGTCGTCGTTCTAAGAGAACACATCGCTTTCTCTCTTTCTCTCTCTTTCTTTCTATCTGTGTACACGTGAATATGTGTTTGTGTGTGTGGGAAAGAGAGAGATGGACGTAGCCTACGGAGCCTGAGAAATCCATGATAACGAATATATTCATCCCCCTTCGAATCACGAAACTCGTGTCAACTCATTTTCAACGAAGATAAAAAAGCGAAGAAGAAGAAGGAAGGAAGAGGAGGAGAAGAAGAAGAAGAAGAAGAAGAAGAAGAAGAAGAAGGAAATAGAATAAGAAGAAGAAGAAGAAAGATGAAGAATAAGAAGAATGGAAAAGAATAAAAAAAGAGGAAGAAGAAGAATAGGAATATAATTCATTCGTTTATTATTCATCTTATCGAAGATGATTTACACGTAAATTACTTACGGTAAGAACTTTTATTTGTATTACCAAATCTTATTCGATATTTTCTATGTTTCGATATGAGATAATTATATCGTTTATTAATAGATTTGTTATTAAAATTTAAACTCTTTGATGAACGAAGTTAACGTGATCGTTAAATGGTATTGTCTTTAGATACTATATATATATATATATATATATATATATATATATATATTCGATAGAAAAATATTGAATAAAAAAAACGAAAAAAAAAAAAGATAGAATGTAGAAAACAAGTTCGAAAGAAAGAAAGAAAGAAAGAAAAAAGGAAGAAAAAAAGAGAAAAAGAGAGAGGGAGAAAGAAGAAAGTTCTAACCTCTTTTCCCATTGGGGTTTCTCAAGTTCGTGGAAATTCGCCTTAAACTTCGATGCAGCTCAGATATAACGTTTTCCTCTCGTGAGAAAACATTTACAGAAGTCGATTTACAGTATACCGTTAAGGTCGATGAACGTATCACAGTCAACAAGTCTTCGAGAAATTTTTACGTTTAGGAAAGGAAAAGCATTTTAATTTTCTAACGTTAATATGAAACCGTTTGATTCTTATGTTTATTTATGAAATTGCAATTTGCTTAAAACGTCACGAATTCGTTATATATACACGCATATACAACGTTTTTATACTATGTACATATAGACTTGTATAAGTATATAATAATATATATATAAAAGTTAATGTTTGTAAGGTGGACGATTCATAATTTGTAAATTTTTTGTATTTATTTGTATATTTACGTTTTTATTCATTTTTCTATTTATTATTTATTTATATATATATATATTTATTTATTTATTTAATTTCTTTTTGATTGATGAACTTCGAAATATATCTTTTTTTTTTTTTTCTATATATATAATTTACTATTATCAAATGTATTAATTTGGTATATACTTCTGTTCGTATATATGTGCATAATTACATGGGTTTTTATTCGTAAATGGAATGAAATTTGTAAGAAAGGAGAATGCTAAGTTTGTAAAAATTTTTCTTGACAAACTAATAATAATGACAAATTATTGATAATTAATATTCTTTTACTTTAACAAAACTAATAAAAGTACGTTTATATTATTTATCTTTTATGTTACTTATCTAAATATTACACGTACACAATTCACACTTAAAAAATTCCTATAGATTCGTCATCGCAAGATCCGAAAAAAAATTCTTACTGTACCGTACGAATATTAAAAAAAAAAAAAAAAAAAAAAAAAGAATATTACATAGACATAGAATATGAACGTTATCTGAAAAACAACGTAGAACAAAATTCGATTTATCGATCGACTTCGTATTATTCATTTTATGTAAAACACTTAAGTACCATAAAAAAAAAAAGAAAAAACCATTTCGTCAAAGAGAAATAGAGGGAGAGTTCCCGATAGCGAAAGTATTATCTTTGAAAGAGGAGAGGAAAAAAATGAAGAAATAAAAAACGAAATAAAAAAATAAACTAAAATAAAATAAAATAAAAATAAACATAAACATAAAAATAAAAATAAAAATAAAAATATAAGATAGCAAAAAGAAAAGGAGAAGAAGAAATCAAGTATCACGCGGAGAAAGAGGTCATATATCATTCGCTCGTGGTTGCAATCGAAGAGGACCAGGATACATACATAACGTCTCTCGTATTCTCGTACTCTGTCGATAATTTCGCGTGTGCGCCAGGGACGCATGTAAGATGAATTCGGTGTCGCAAACGGACAATCCATCATTCCAAAGAGAATTTGATAAACTGTCAATCGTTCGTGTTCATAGCTGATAACCGAACTGCAAATATTTATTCAAATGCATGATTTCAATGAAGGATCGATATAATTGTATCGCGGATTAGACAAATGTTTGTTTTCTTTTTTTTTTTTTTTTTTTTTTTTAACATATTTTTTTTTATCGTTATTATTTTTCTCTTTTATTTTATTTTTTTCCGTAACATATCGTACAACGTTTCGCGAATAGAACGAAATTTCATAGAGGATCGAGAAACGCGTTAAATTTTGTCAAAAGTTGTACTATTTTTTTTTTTTTTTTTTTTTTTTTACTTCAATCGTCTACACAATCATATGATTTACAAGTTTTGCAAAAATATAATAATAATAATAATTATTATTATTATTTCATATTTTTTTATTAAGATCAACAAGTTTCATTGAGAATTGATAATCGGATTGAATTTGTTAAGATTTTTGTAGAACGATTAATAAATTTCGCGATTGTTTATGCATAGTTTTTATAAAGCAAGGATAAAGATATAGGATTGGGACAAACGTATATATTACGATACACGTATCTGCGTATATTAAAAAAAATTGTGACTATTTTATATTTCATACCTGCGCATAATGCGAATGGGAGTTTTTGCATATTTCAGTTTAAATAACGTACGCACGAATATATAATGCATATTTTTTTGCATATTTAACAATGTCTCTTTTTTTCCCTTGTAATAATTATTATTACAGATGCATTTGCAAATTTCACGGTTTATTAGATATTTTTGAAATATTTATAAAAAATAATATTGAAAAGAAATTAATCGATTAACATAGTTTTTGATATACTTGAGGAAATCACTGTCGTTTGTTCGAATTCGTATTACAGCGAATATAACGTGTAAAAATAATAATATTTATTTTATAATCATTATTTGTTTTGATCGAATGAACGATCGACGATCTTGAAAAATTATTTTTGAAATGTGACGAATAAAAAAAAAAAAAAAATAAAAAAAATTTGTCGAGTCTACATTTTTCCGATATATTTCGAAATATATTGTATTTTACTTTCGTGTGTTGGAAAATTATTATTATTCTTTTTTTTTTTTTTTTTATTCGATTCTTCGATAATCTTTCCTTTTCTTTTCTCTCTCTCTCTCTCTCTCTTTCTCTTTCTCTCTTTCCTTCTTACCGATCTTTCATCATTCCTCCACTTTTCCTCCATCTTTTTTCTACCAACGTCGTTCTTTTTTTACCGTACACAGAGTTAATTTACAGAGCTCTCGAAGGTATATTGGCTCAAACGCTAAGTGTGATTATACGAGAACGAAAACGGCAAACGACGAAACTCTCTAGCGAATGTTGAATCTTCAATTTACTAGACTACCACCAGCCGTGCCTTTCGCGCAGCTTTGTTTCGAGCGAACCAACGCTTAATCCGATTTCAAAGGATTACGGCATTTATTTTATCCTCCGTCTATCTTTTAACACGAACAGAAGATTTTCTATCATTTTAAGATCTTATATATGTACGTATGTACATATGTATCTATCTATGTATCTATGTATGTATATGTATGTACGTATGTACATATGTATATATATATATATATGTACATATATATATATGTATATATATGTATTTATGTGTGTATGTACGTATGTAATGTTATTTGTCATTCACATTTCCCGCGTTTTTCACTGAATTAGAGTTTATTTAAAAGTCATGAGAAATATTTGCGATCGAGTACGTGTGTGTGTGTGTGTGTGTGTGTGTTTAATTTTGTTAGTATACAATACACAATTAAAAAAAAAGAAAAACAATTTATATAAATTTCAGCGAAATTATTCTTCTCATTGAGAATATTTAACCAATGACAAAGTTTAATAATTCGAATTACCCGCGATTTTAATCGACTTCGAGTTTTAATCGAAATCGGCAAGAAACTGAAATCATTATATTGAAATATATTCATATTAATTTTTGATAGATAGAATAAATGGTGTGGAATAATTTATCGTATGCTATTGTTATGAATTTTATATAACCTTGTTTCTAACAAATTTATACGAAATGATTTATTTATAATTATTTCTATGAAATTATTATAATTATTTATTCGTACAAAGACTATAGTGTATAATATATATTAAGACTAAAACATTGATCTTTTGAAATTCGAATTAAAAAAAAAAAAAAAAAAAAAAAAAAAAAAAGACTAAAAAATACGTACACGCTATAATCGTTTCGTTCGATCATTCTAAATATATCTAAATAAATTGTCTCTTTTTTTTATTTTCCTTTCATATAAAAGATGGAGATAGAGAGAAAGAGAAAGAGAAAGAAAAAAAAAAAGAAAAAAGAAAACTAACCGGAAAAAAATACCTTGGAATTCGAGCGGAGATAAAATGGACGACCATTGGCGTAGAGAAAGAAGGAAGTAAAGAAGGAAAGTACTCGAGATAGTAACGAAGGAGAGTTTTAATTCAGTTGTTCGGTGAATCCACTGGGTCGAAGGTCTCGTGAATCGACGCCTGTTTAGAGACTTCCGTCTCTTCTTCTTTTTCTTTCTTTCTTTTTATTTTTTTATTTCCTTTCTCTCTCTCTCTCTCTCTTTATTTATTTATTTATTTATTTATTCTTTTCTTTTTCTTACGTGAAAGTAGTAAAAACGTAAGATGAATCAGCCCATCATCTCACGAGCAACACTAACTTCATAACCTAAATTTTCTTTGAGAACGTTTCAAGGAAAAATAATAAAAAAAAAAAAGAGGGTTGGAGAAAGAGGAGGTGGGAGTGTAAGTAGGTTGGTTAGAAAAGGGAAAGTAAAAGAAATCTTTTTATCTCTTGCGTTGCACATACAAAATGCGAGTATGATCGCGCCATTTTTCTTTTTCAATCGTTTTTTTTTGTTCTTTCTTTTCGTTTTTTCTTTTTTTTTTTTTTTTTTTTCTTTTATATTTTCATTTCTTTCTTTCCTTCCTTCTCTCAAACTTTCGTAAAAAATTTTATTTTCGATACTTCGTTTGTATACCTAGCAATATTATTAATATCGTTTTTTCAAAGTAATAAAACAATTATTGTTTTATGTGAATATTAAAGAAAACTTTTCTCATAAATATCATGGGATTTTCTTTCGAACGTTACGTTCGAAGTTTTTTTTTTTTTTTTTTTCCTTTTCTTTTCTTTTCTTTTCTTCCTCGTTTTTTATTTCTTCTTTCTTACACCTATCTCAGTTTAGAAAACATTTCGAAAGATTTTATGTCGCGTGCCAAGTTCTTTTTCCTTTTCTCTCTCTCTCTCTCTCTCTCTCTCTCTCTCTCTCTCTCTCTCTCTCTCTCTTTACTTACGTTCCAACAAATCTTTTTCTTCTGAAATTTTTGATGTATTATATTTATTTATTTATTTTCTTTTTATTCGATCTACCTCCTTTTATATATGTGTAGTAAATATTTCTTAGAAAAATGAGACATTATTGTGATCATAACTTTGTTCGAATTCTATCTTTTAATACACACACACACACACACACACACATATATTTGTTAATATTTTATTAGAAATAATTTAAAATGAAATCTGGTAATTTTTGTTTTTCGATATCGCGTAATAAACTATTACGTTGTTATATCATTTTTATTATATATTTAATTAGATCGATGTAATTCGAAAAAGAAATTTTTCAAGATAAATATTAATTTAACCTACATACATATCGTTGAAACTTTTATCACGTTCGAAATGTTTGTACCGTATCAAAACACAATACATTATTTTAGGTTAGAACGAAATCAAACGAATAAAACGAAATAAAAACGAATCATTACACTTTTAACACTTTTCGATATCGTAATAAAACATTACCCTCGTTATTTTCCATTAATATCCTAACCTTTGATTAATATAATTTTCCAAAATTTCCAAAACAAATAATAATTTAATTCGTATAAATGATATTACGAACTTTTATTACGTTTTAAATATTATTCCTATCAACACCATTAATGCATCCAACAAGATAAAATCGTTGGGTCGATCGACGCGATATATTATTTTAGATTAGAAAATATATAAAACTATATGAATTAATTTTTATTTTCGAACGTTATGCGCTTTAATATCTCTGATCTTTTTCCGATCGTTCATGAGAAAATAAACGAACGAACGAACGAACGAACGAACGAACGAACAAAAAAGAAAAAGTAAAAAATAAAAAAAAGAAAAAAAGAAAGAAAAGTTGCATATTAAAAGGAAGAAATGTAAGTAAAGATGACGGTTTATAGTATTAAAGTATTTCCTTTGGTACTCACCTCTCGTTTTCGACGTCGTCTTTCTTAAGATATCTCGTTTTCGTTCCACAAAGACCTGACAGGTGTACACACTCGTAAACACATAAACACACACAAAGTCACACACAACACATAGGACGCATCTTTATAGAGAGCACGTATATAAAAGTACGGTTATGTAACTCATTCAACGCACGAAAAGTAACTCTCTTTGCAACGTGACGACTTGTACGTTACTGAGAATACTCGCATAATTAACAATTAGTTTACTCTTTCGTATATCTTGTATTCTTTTCTATTACTTTTTCTTTCTCTCTCTTCCCCCTCTTTCACAAAGTTACCGTTAATTACATTTCCTTAAATATGTGTATGCAAATGGATAAGTATATGTGTATGTGTGTGTATGTAAGTATATATACTCTGTATGTATGCAAGTGTGTATATCAATTGTGTGTCAAACGTGTATATGTAAAATCATGTATGCTTGTATGTGTGTGTGTGTGTGTGTCCATTGTGTACGCGTGTGTGTGCAATCGTGTACTTGTGTGTAAAATCGTATATGTATGTGTGTGTCAATTGTGTACGCGTATGTGTACAATCGTGTAAGTGTATATCAAAATCGTATATGTGTAAATTATATGTGCGTACATGCATATAAATCGTATGTGTGTGTGTGTGTAAATCATGATACGAACTATGCATGCTAATCGAGTATGTGTAAGTGACAATCGTTTGTATGTGTGTTAGAAATCAGATATGGATGATGTAGTTGATGACTTAATATTCGTAGAATAGTATATAGAAATATATATGTACATAATTATAATTTCGATAAGAAAAATGATATATCATATATATATACTTTATATATCGTATATATATGATATATATATATACATACGATATATAAAGTGATATATATATATATATATATATATATATTCGATATATTTGAAAAAGTACAAAAAAAAACAAAGAAAAGAAAAGAGAACATTTTTTTACTTTGAAAAAAAAAAAAAAAACGAGGCACGCTAAATGTATAACACGTCATACTGATATCGAAGTTCGTCGATTTATTTCTAAACTCATCGAGGTCTCGAACAGTTTCACATATTTCGTTCTTTCATTTTTCCTTCATTCCCTTCGATAAAAATTTCGAAATAACGAAAATATCGAAGTGCTCGTCGAACGAATAATCAGTCGTTCGTCGACTTAACAAGTACGCGAAGTATTTTCGAAGGAAGCTGATTCTACGACCCGTAAGTATCATTCGCATAACTATATAAGCCGAAACAACAATGGAACGCGTAATAAGACGTATTAAGATTCTTCAAAATACAGAAAACAAAACAAGAAAAAAAAAGAGAGAGAGAGAGAGAGAGAAACAACAGTACATTGCTCGAACTCGAGTTGATTCGAAAGTGATTAAATGAAAATTCGTCGATTCCGCGCGAGAAAAGAAATAAAGAAAGAAATGAAATTAAAAAAAAAAAAAAAAAAAAACAAACAAAAAACAAAAAAAAAAGAAAAAGAACAGACGTTATCGCAGCATTACTCCATAGAAATATACTTCCCTTGATGGATAATTAAAAACGATTGAAAAGAAGATTATCGAAGAATACGATTAGAACGTAACGATTAAGAACGAACGAAGGAAAAAGGAAGAAAAAGGAAGAAAAAGGAAGGAAAGAGGAAAAAGAAGAAGAAAAAAAAAAATTATCGACGAACAATCGGTTGATCGTTGCCGGCGTTTCGGCCAATGACATGCGCGCTAGGCTTGCGGCGTGCGACGAGTGATGTAGTGTGACGGTGGTGGGGGGTGGCGGTGGTGGGGGGGGGATGGAAGCTCCGGTGGTAGTGGTGGGGGTGCGTTCGGCAAGCGAGAGAGCGGGCAAAAGCGGCGCTCGGCGCGTTTCTCGCAGTATCGTGTTAACCCTCGAGTAGAGAGGATACGCGTCTTCCTACTGGATTTTTTAAAAATCGTTGCCTATATTCTCTGTCTCTCTCTCTCGCTCACTCTCTCTGTCAGTCAATCAGTCAATTACTTTCCCTTCCTCTCTCTCCCTCTCTATTTCTCTCTCTCTCTCTTTCTCTCTCTCTCTCTCTCTCTCTCTCTCTTTGTCCTTCTATATCGTACGCGTTTCGTAAAATCGCGCGTAAAGGGTTCGTACGTTCGTCGTGCTTGCGTGCTTGCGTGCTTTTTGCACCCGTACGACGGCCGTCCTCGTGAAACGTGAGAAGCTCCGTTGCTTCTAATTTCTCTTTCTCTATTTCTCTACGTTCGTTCGTCTCACGTACGTGGCATTTGTACGTACGTTCGTCGTTGGACGGTTCGTTGGTTCGCGTTGATTCGTCATAGACGACGAGTCCAAATTCGTGCGCGAACAAATCGACACTGGAAATCTGTGATTTCTTTGAACGCAATTTTTTCTTTTATTTTTCATTCCTTCTTTCTTAATTATTAATTAATTATCTCATCATTTTCGATTGTTCTTCTTCCCTTTTTTTCCCCACTCTTTTTTTTCTTTTCAATTTTAACAAACTCACGCGTTTCTTGTTCTTTCGATTAATTTTTTTTTCTCTTTCTCTCTCTCTCTCTCTCTCTCTTTCTCTCCATTCTCTCCCTCATTCTCTCCGATCCTTCGAGGACGGAGAGAGTTGTTGTTCTTATAGGGAGAGAGATGCAAAATCGTAGTTGCCTTCGAAAATAATGTTGTGTGATATGTGAGGTGTTAATCAGTTTACAATTTCTATATATCAATCGATCTAACTATCTATCTATCTATCTATCTATCTATCTATTATTCTATCAATTCATATATTTATCTATATCTCTTTGTCGCGGTTTTTTATTGTATACCACGTGAAGAAGAAGAGAAAAATCGTGTTACTTCTGGTGGAGATTTTTATTTCCCTTTCGTCGAACGAGGTAAAAATTCCCGCTATTTTCTATTTTAATTTTTTCTTTCTTCTCTCTCTCTCTCTCTCTCTCTCTCTCTCTTTCTATCTATCTATCTCTCTATCTATTTCTCTCTTTGTAATTGTATCGTATTACTACATGCGGATATTCGATTGGTACTAGTTAACATTTCTAGTCAATTGGTCAAACGATAAATACCTAACTACTACTCGCATTATTTGTTCACCTACGAATTTGATTAACCTCGTAATTGTATCGATGATGTAACGATCACTTTTTTGTAACGATCACTTTTCGAGTAGTCGTTGTAACCCAAAATTCGTTAGTTTCATTGTTTTCTTTTTCTTTTGCTTTTTCTTTTTCTTTTTCTTTGTCAATTTTTTTTCTTTGCTGTTCTCGACTCGAGTGTTTCGTTATAATCGATTTATAGGTTATTACTATCGTTTCATGTCGGCCATTTTTTTTTGTTTTAACGATCTTTATTACTCCATTATGAAAGCTCGTTGGGTTAATCGATTTTATGAAAATTAATTGCGAAATTACGAACGATTTTTGATTCATGAATTTTTGTAGAAAGATTTGTTTTTCTTCTTTTCTCTCTCTCTCTCTCTCTCTCTCTCTCTCTCTTTTTTTTTTTTTAATTTTTTTTTTCGTTTAGTTTTTGATTTCGGAAAAGTTGATCTACGTAAACTTGTAGAATTGATCGTTGAGTTTATACGATGTCGTTTATAAAAAAACAAAATTGAACGGTTTTACGTTTTATGGAAATTCGTAGAAAAATTTATTCTATTTTGGGAAACTTTAATTCACGAGAACTCGTTGGTATTAATCAAGTTGTTTAATTTGTAGACGATGGTCGTTGTTTATAAAAAAAAAAAAATCGAACGACTTTTGAAATTACGAAAATTTATAGAAAAAGTAGTTTTCTTTTTTTCTTTTCTCTACTTTGCAAAACTTGATTCGTGAAAACTCGTTAGTATTAATTAAATTCTTGTTTGATAAAAGAATTGAACGATTTTATGACTTACGAAAGTTAGCATAGGAATTATTAATAATATTTTTCTTTTTTCTATTTTAACTCGTGAAAACTCGCTCGTTGGTTATTAATTATGATTGTTAAACTCGTGAGAAATCGTAGAAAATTTTTTGTTCAAGTTTAGAAAAATGTAGAGAATCGAATCACGAATTAATCGAATCGTACGTTATTATATTATATTTTTTATTATTCTTACATTTTTATAATTTTTGTTATATTATTGTAAATAATATAACATTTGTATATTTTTTGTTAAATTAGATTGTTATACCTTTGTAAAATTGTATTGTTATATTTTTTGTAAAATTGCACATATATTTCGTTTGTTAACGAAAAAACTCATAGAAGTAACGTTTTTAAATTATTATTTCCGAAGGAAAGAAAAATGATTGCACGTTCGATAAAATCGCAAATTCCATTAACGCGAACTCGTATTCTTATAGGGACAACGTATGTATTAGTGGAGATATAAAGCTTCTCTGTTTGTTCGTTCCATTTACGTGCTTTTTTCTTTCTTTTTCCTTTTTTTTTTATCTTTTTTTTCCTCCTTTTTTTTCTTGTTGTCACGGCCGCACCTGTTGTTAGAGTGGAAGTATAGCCCATAGTCTTTCCACGAATCCACTATCGCGTTCTCGTTACCAACAAGGGTGAAACAACTTGGGATTAACTACTTCAATGTGGACCCGATATAAAGATCCTAACGTTTTTATAATTCATATGTGCATAATTTTTTTCTTTTCTTTCTCTCTTTTTTTTTATATAAGCGTAATTAATTGAGTAGCTATATATACATATAATATAAATATAAGACATGTGATATACATATAATTATATATATATACATCAATATATATATGTCATTATATATACATATACATATATATATATATATAATTTGTCTGAACCATGTATATTATTATATAATATATTCAATTATTAATATAATATAATATAATATAATATAATATAATATAATATAATATAATATAATATGTTCAATAATTTATATTATATATATATATATATATGATTTGTCTGAACCATTTATATTATTATATAATATATTCAATAATTTATATTAATATTATTACTATACTGTTAAACATTACTATTATATGTATATATATATATATATATATATATATATATATATATATATTATTTATACTATCAAATTGAATATATAATTGATATATATATATATATCTTTTGTAAGTAGATGTAAGTATATACATACGTATATAGACTGAATTGGATATCGCTGTATAATCAAGTTTATTTTGAACTTTTTATGCATGAATTAGCGAAAATATAATATCTGTCTATCTGTCTGTCTGCTGTGCACGCGCGCATCTGAGTATACGTGTACTGCATCGAATTGGTACATATATAATAAAATTTGTTTTCGACGTTCTATGTGCTTATAAATGTACATAGACAATGTATCCGAGATGAAATGTAAATTGTTAAGAACGGATCCTTCTCAAAACATTTTCTTTTTCTCTTTTTCTTTCCCTTCTTTTTCTTCCCCCCCCCTTTTTCTTTTTTTTTTTTTTTTTTAACGAAGCGAGACCTACTTTTCGAAAAACGATCATTTTTCACGACCTATTCGATATTGTAAATTGCTGTCGAGAGTTGATTGATAAACGATTCTAAATCGATTCGATGTAGATGTTAGATCTACTACGAGCCGACGAAAAAAAGAAAGAAAAAAAAAAAAAAATAATAATAATCCGAAAGAAATAGTCACCTTCGTATTAACGTGATCATTAATTGAAAATCCAATTTTTAACAATTGTTTAACCTGTGATTAAAAGTTTCTTTTTCTAAAATCAATAAAATTCTTTTAAACAGGAAATTTCTTAAACCGTTCTAACATATTTCAAACATTTAACATTGGTTACTAACAACCAATGGGAATATCTGTTTTTAAAAGAATGCTATTGGATCGGACGGAAAGGTTCGATTCGCATTTGTTTGAGGATTTTTTTTTTCTCTTTCTTTTTCCTTTCTTCTTTTTTTTTTCTCTTTTTCTCTTTAGAGAAAAAAATTTGAACGAACTTAAAAGAATACCTTGCTTGGTTCGAACGAAAGTTCTCTCGATTCGTTCTTTCTTTTTCTTTTTTCTTTTTTTTTTCTCTTTTCTTTTCTCTCTCTCTCTCTCTCTCTCTCTCTCTCCTCTCTCTCTATCTTTGTCTTTCTCTATTTTTTTTTTTTTTTTAAGGAAGAAAATTTAAACGAACGAATTGAAATCTTATACGATGAAAATGTTTAAAATTTCGTTCGAAAGAAAAGGCAATATATTCTTTTTCTTTATTTTCATCTTTTTCTCTCTCTCTTTCTCTCTCTCTCTCTCTCTCGTATTCTCTCTCGTTTCTCTTTCGGTTTCTATCAGTTTTTCAATGTTAAAAGAAAGGAACTTTTGTATAAGGGACTTTACAGAACGAAAAAGTTTCCCGAAAAGTCGAAATCGAATATTTTTCATTTCTTCTATCGTCATGTAATGTGTATATGTAATGTATATGTGTGTGTGTGTACGCATGCGAGCATATATATATATATGGATATATATATGGATATATATATATGATTGTAAATACATATATATATATGGATATATGTTGTATGCATGTATGCATGTATGTATGTATGTATGTGTGTGTGTGTGTGTGTGTGTGTGTGTGTGTGTGTGTGTGTGTGTGTGTGTGTGTATGTATGTATGTATGTATGTATGTATGTATGTATGTATGTATGTATGTATGCATGTATATATGTATGTATATGTATGTGTCTAGATATATGCGAATATATATTGGGTAGGCCTATAAATAATGTCGAAATTTTTTATACGATCTGGATATAAAAAAATTTCTAGTTCATTTTGGAAATCAATTATACTTTTTCGAGATTTTTTAGATTAACTTTTAATTGAAATTTTGTACAATTGTCTAAGGGACTTTTTCGCAGAAGCAGATGTAAAATAATTTATTGTTTCGCTTATTGCTCGTGACCAATAATAAACATTTCTCTTTTCCATTTTTCGAATTCTAACCTCAAAAGAATAAGAAAAAAGTTGTTTTAGTTTCTCTATGCAGTTTTTATTTAATTATCAACGGAGAAAGAAAAAACTTTCATTTTGTTTAGAAAACTTTCTCTCGTATTTTTCTACCGCGATCATTCCAAGAGTGGTACTAACTTTAAGTTTAAAGTTAATCAGTGGTTTTCTCGAGTAAACATCGTTACGAAATATCTCGACTGTGTAAGTTGTGGAAAATAGAGAGAGTGAGTGAGCGAGCGAGCGAGTGAGTGAGTGAGTGAATGAGAGAGAGAGAGAGAGAGAGAGAGAGAGAGAGAATAATATGGCGGATTTTTTTATTAGTTCGTCGCAAAAGGTATATAATAGATTAATTCATTTTTGCATATGAACGTGTGTGTATGCTATTTTTTCTTTCTTTTTTTTTTTTCTATGCATAATGGTTATTTATTATAATGGTTTTTACCATTTACACTTTTCATTTTTACAGTCGAACGTAGAATCAACCATTTTTGTTTTATTTTTTCTGTTTCTTTTTCTTTTTCTCTTTTCTTTCTTTCTTCTTTTTTTTTTTTTTTTATACAAGAAAAGAAACGTATTGTTTTACGTATCTACGGATACGTGCGTTAAAAATTTTCTCCCTCCCTTCGTTTTTTCTTCTCTTTTTTAAATCAATATATGCGTGATGCAGTATATGCAAATGTTAATCGGAATTTATTAGAGATAAATTACATGTATAATTTAATACGATAATATTAGGTTGTTTAAATGTAATTGTTCGATAAAAACAAAAGTAATTACTTGGAAGAAATAAATGATATAAATACAAACATCACTTATCGATATTATTGTCGATAAATAGGGGAAAAAAGGGGGAAAAAAAAGAAAAAAAAAAATAAATAAATAAAAGAGAAAATTTTTGTTGGAGAAATAGTAGAGATCTATTTTCGAGAGGAAACGCGCACTCAAACACGTATTTCATTACTTACGGCCGAATGCGTATTTTACAACTTGTTGCTTGACGTAACTCGACGAACTCGTTCGTTGCTACTGGTTATAACGAAAGAGAAATAAATTTTGTCGAATGAGTAACAAGTTTATGTGTATATCTATCTGTATATATACATATACATATACATATATATATATATATATATATATATATATATTATATATGTACTAAGTGCTTTTACTAACTGAATTTCCGAGTATTTAAATTATTCATTATAACTAAAAATTTTTTAAAATAGAATTCGAATATAAGTATTCGAATATTTTTAATGAAATCCTTTTATTCGAATACCCAGTCTCGAATTTTTTATCATTACGCGTAATATTCGAATTATATTAATAATTTTATTATTAAATACTTTTATACAAAACAAATTTAATTTATTAAATGATTACGTCTGTAATGATATTATTAATTATGATATTATTAAATAATTAGAACGTAATTTTACGCAATTTCAAATGCC
>NC_057687.1:8670348-8672848 GCF_014466175.1 Vespula pensylvanica | reverse complement strand
AACAAATTGGATAAAATATTGTTATTTTTATTATGGTATTGCTATTAAATGTTGTAAGAATAAAGAAAAAAGAAATAAAAAACCAGAGAAAGAAAGAGGGAGAGAAAGAGAAAATAGTAAAAAATACATGCAATAGCAAATGAAATACATGCTACTAACTTCTTATACGTACGTACGTACGTACGTATGTATGAGGTATATATGTGTGTGTATTATGTGTATGTATGTATATATATCTGTATGTATATGTATATATATGTACATGCATATGCATGTGAGATCGTAAATAGCATAGTTTGATACTCGTTTAAAGGCGTTACTTTTTTCACGTCGGATATGCGTATCCATTTCCTAGCAGCACCATGACACTATACGCGTTTCGTTTTTCATGTTACATACATACGTCCCGAATTTTCCGATGAAAATTTATCGAATAGAAGCATCGAAAATAATCGTTCATATAAACGTATATATCCGGAATATAGTAATAAATATGAATAACGATTGAGTGACACATTTGAAGAGATATTATTAAGAAACGTATTATAATTTATTTTTAACGTTGAAAACGAGAAATCAAAAATGAGAAATCCAAAGATCGTATTAACGTGTATGTACGTTCGATTTATCGATAATAAATACGAATATCATTTGAATGACATATCGAACAAATTTTATTAAGGATATATATATATATATATATATATATATATATATATATATAATTTAGACATATCGTTGAAAAGCGTAAAATCGAAAAATCAAGAATCTAAAGTTTACATACGAAACGTGGCGAGTCATTCATCTCGAATTATTCTAATAAATTTTAATAGCATTTTAATGACACGTTCGATACTAAGTACATTATCAAAAAACTTTTCTCTCAATTTAGATCTATGATCGACAATCGGAAATCAAATATGAGAAATCTAATGATAATATTTAAAACGATTATCGTTTTATAATTAACATTAATCTTTATCACGAATTTCACATTAATGCAGGTCAGGGTTTGATCGAAGATTGCAAAAGAGAAAAAAAAAAAGGTACGCGGTCGAAAAATTCACAGAAAAAAAGAAAAAGAAAAAAAGAAAAATACAAACAAGCAAGAACGAGCAAACGAAAGAAAAAGAAAAATGAAGAAGAAAAAAGAAAAAAAAAGGAAAAAGAGAAAATGTGAACGTAAAAAAAAATTTTTCCTCAAATTCACGTGCCTTAACTCCCGTCTTAAGATCTATTCACCACCTATCTAAAAACTATACTCGTACTCTTCTCTTTTCTCTCTTTCCCTTCTCTCTCCCCCCGCCTCTCTCTCTCTCTCTCTTCTTCCTTTTTCTTTTTCTCTCTTTTTCTTTTCTTTTTTATTCTTATTTTTTTTCTATTTTTTTTTTTCCCCGGTTGACTAGCTCGTGGAAGAAGGAGAGGAGTCGGTAGGTTCGCGTCGAGCTATGAAATTTGGTGGATTCGCGGGAGGCGCGCGCCGTCCGATCGGAAACGATTTGAATGCGATTTGAATTTTGAGTACACTCGCGAATTTGCATATGTAAACACGACGCGTCGCTGTGACGATGCACGGTATACACCCATCCACCCACTCATCTACATACATACACACATCCTCGCTTATACATATACATATAGATATAGATACACACATATCCACATATATCCATACACACGAATACACATTCGTCAATTCCCACGCACTCATCCACATTTACGCATACATCCATTTACGAACACACATGGGAACGCACATGCGATCGAAGAGAGGAACACGATCCCTATGAGCTCTTTACCTGGCCAATCCTCGTTCCCTACCTCTCCTCCTATCTCTCTGATATAGGATTCGTTCCATTTGCTATGCCGCTACGAGGCTAATCTCGTGATTCGTGCTTCGGCCCACCGATTGATCCCTACAATTTTTTTTTCTTCTTCTTTTTTTTCCCCTTCTTTCCTCTCTTTTCTTTCTTCTCTTTTCTTTCTTTTTTTTTTCTTCTCTCTCTCTCTCTCTCTCTCTCTCTCTCTCTCTCTATCTATCTATCTCTTCCTCTCTCTCTTTCTATCGTTCTGTCTGTCGATGTCTTTTTTTTTCCTCGTTTCGTTTTCCTCCTTTTTTTGCTCCAACTTCCCCTCCTTTTCTTTTTTTTTTCTTTTTACCATCGAAAGATCACCGCACGCGAAATTTATGCGTCTAGTCCAACAAACCCCCTTTTCTCGAGCTTTTCATTATTCCAAATCGATTTCGTATCTCTATTATCCTCGTAACTCTAATATCGAGTATGTATGTGTGGCTATTTCGTTCTATGCCGATCGACGATGTTTCGTTTATGCTTTTGGAATGTTTCGAATTTTTCTTTTCTTTTTTTTTTTCTTTCTTTTATTTCATTTTTTTTCCCGATACGATTCTTTTTACTTTCATTATTGTTTTTATCGGTTAATGTAAAATTGTGGGGTATTGAAGTTTTTTTTTCTTTTTCTTTTTCTTTTTCTTTTTTTT
>NC_057687.1:8667054-8670338 GCF_014466175.1 Vespula pensylvanica | reverse complement strand
TTTTTTCTATATGAGTTATATGGATTTAATTATTTTGTATTATGGGAATCGACAATATGGTCCTTGATGCTTGTTGAATGAAGTTTTCCTTCTTGCGTATATATAATTATTAATTCGTTCTATTGGAATCAACATATATTTGGAATATTTAGAAATTATAATTTCTTTTTTAGGCATAATTTTTTTTTTTTTTTTCATTTAATTCTTATCGGTCAATGTAAAACTCTGATTATTGAAGTTTCCCTATTTATTAGCATATATGTGTATATATATATATATATATATATATATATATATATATATATATATATAATCATTTCGTTCATTTTATTAATTATAATTCTCTCTTGTTCTTTTTTTGTTAGTACCAAATCATTTTTGGTTAGACGTTCGTAGGTATATATATAAATTTTGTTTTTGTTCGAATTAACATAATTAATCACTACGAACGAAATATTTCTTTTTTTTTTCCATTCTGAAAGATAATTTTTTTTGTATTATTGTTACATCAAAACACACAAAAATTCACACGTAACGTATACCGACGTACGAATGAAACAGTATAAAATTTTTTAATAACGATACGTTGATCAATCGCAGTAAATAAAAATATTTCCCTTGTCTAACGTGAAGATCTACGACGAACATAAGCACTTATACGAAATGCATATATACTCTTTGTAACGTGATATATAAGGTAGATTAGATTAGGTTCTTAGAGTGTTTGATATCCATTGAATATTAAATTTGAAAGGAAGAAACCTAGATTGGGTTGGTGGATGAGATATTGCTAGACTTACTTCGTCCCGAGAAAATCGATAGTTAGGATCGACACGTTTAACCCGGCACGCTATGGAATTTTAAAGGACGACAGCTCGTTAGCTAAATTAACGATCGTCCTTCTTGCAATATTCGATCAGGCTACCGCTTTGACCTAAGTAAAAGTCATCTTATAAGTTTTCACGAAAAGATTTTCTTAATTTTGCCGATGGGAAAATCTCGCTAAGAGCGAACGAAAAAAGAAAGAAGATAAATTCTTATTCAATTTTCTTTTTTTTTTCTTCTTTTTTTTCTTTTTTAAACAAAGTTATTAAGCAAAAAAAATTTTCATATCGTTTATAAAAATCATCTTATTTATTATATATTTTATTTATTAGATATATGTATGTGTGTGTGTATATATATATATATATATATATATATATATATATGTATATGTATATGTATATAACATAAATAAAATTTGGTAATTTGATAGATTAATAATTTAGAAAATAAATGAAAGAAAATAATCGTGCGTTAAAATTTCCAAAATAGAAAAGAATTATTTATACGTCAGTTAAATTTACGAGTTAAAAAATATTCCTACGTTAGTGACGTAAAAATAGAAAGAAAAGAAAACATTTGCATGTAGCAATTTATAAATAAATAAAAAAAAAAAAAAAAAAGAAAAGAAAGAAGAATTCTAAAAAGATACGTTAATAATTTTAACAAGGAAATATTTCTATATCGACGATTTACAAATAAGAAAAAATTATTTTATACTCCTATATCAATAATATAAAAATAACTAAAATTTTAATAATTAATGACGATTTAACATTGCTTAAAAAAAAAAAAACATTTATTCCCATAAAAAAAATAAAAAATTGAAATTTTTTACAGTATTAGGAAAAAAAAAATATATATATATATTAACAATTTTTTTTTTCAAACAGATGTTTCGTGGAACGTGGATACGATGGCCATTGCTATCAACGTTTTTATTGGGCTTCCATATATTCCTGGTGGTTGCCCAATGCGGATCTTCGATACAGGACAGACAAGAGAGTCAGGATAGACAAGACAAGTTAGCATTGTACAAGATCACTATGAGAACTTATTGGTCGAGAGCACGATTTCCACGACATTATCCTGAATGGAAACCTCCGGCACAATTCGGCAAACTTATCGGTAAGTAATATATATTTTATTATTCATTCGTGGTTCGTTCCCGTAATAAATTATTCTATAAACATAACAAATATTTTATTTAGGTTGATTATCGAACGAAAAAATAATCACGATATACAATATAATTTATATATACATATGTATATATATATTAAAAAAAAATTTTTAATATTTTATATATATTATATAATAATAATAATAATAATAATAATAATAATAATAATAATAAAAATATTTTAATAATTTAAGAATAAAAAAATGTCTTAATATGTTAGGAATGGAAAGAATATATATATATATATATATAATTCATATGTTAATAATTTGATTTTTCAATATTTATATGTTAGTAAATTTTTATTTTAATAATTTTTTTAATATATATATACATATATATATATATATATATATATATATATATATATATACACAGGTGCGTATCCTATCACGCGTAACGTTAAATTCGATTCGAGGGAAAATTATATTGATATAGATTTTAATTCGACAAATTGTATCCCGATTTACGTTATGAGAATGATCATAATACGCATTCATTTTAACGAAACATATGATCGCATTAACGTCATCATTTTCAACCCCTTTGCTTACCCCCGTTCCCCTTATCCCCCGTTGTCGTCCCTTCCATGATCGTACAGATCCTATCATTATAATAACGAGGAATATTACGGAAACAATTTACGGCAAATTACGATGTGTGAAATCGTTGCTTTAAATATACGATATCGTATTTGGAAAGGAACATATGCCGATCTAGTCGATCGTTAGATCATTTATAAACGTAATGGAACACCCGTGTTTCTATCCTTGGTACCATATTAGCATAAAGCATTGTTAATTGTTAGCGATCAGTTTCGAAACTATTGTCCCTATTCCTTTATATAATAAATTCTCAGGATCGTTCAAATTTGTTAGCCTTTGATAATACTATATTATTATTATTATGTTAATATTATTACCATTATGAGATATTTTTGAAACATATTATTTGGAACATCTGTTTGTCTTTAAATGATATACGTTAAATAATACATCTAATATGGTATCGTATTTAGATAATATAATTAATATACATATCTTAAAAAATATTTATTATATATATATATATATATATATATATATATATAGAGATCTTATAAAATTATTTTTAATAAATGCTGACGAATGTTAAATTTTGTTAGCATTTTTTTTTTAATCTACTACTATAACATTATTGTTATATCATTATAATATTATTATTGCTGTTGATATTACGAAATATTTCTGAAAAATTATATTTGATATATCTTAAAAAATATATTTCAAATAATATA
>NC_057687.1:8654554-8662054 GCF_014466175.1 Vespula pensylvanica | reverse complement strand
TTGAAATTTTCTAATGGATTACAATCGATAAACTCTAGAGTATAAAATGCACTGAGATGATCTATGATATTACGAACGTCGAAAATTAAATCGTTGCAATAATTTCTTTTGATTGGTCGTAAATATATCTTTTTTTTTTTTTTACGTGTAATTATAAAGAAAAAAAAAAAAGAAAGGAACGAAATCAATTAAATGGCGATCGAATTTGTAAATATGGCGGATAATAACACGTGAGATTGCTTCGAGATTTTTGTTTAAAAAAAAAAAAAACAAAAAAAGAAAAGAAAAAAGAGGAAAATATAAAAAGATTCGAATGAAACAACGAGCTGGCTGTCGTTGGTTTGGGGTTTGGGGTTTGAGTTGCGTCATGGGGAAGGAGGTAATGGTTATGAGATGAATCGTTACCGGTGCCATTACAACTTCGAGATTAGATTCACGAACGGTTTTAACGATTTCGTCGCGAGCGCGTATCTTTTAGGAAACGATCGTTTACGAACAAGGAAAACGAATGTAATAAACGTCGAGAGTTTCCTATCTCTACGTTAATTTTGCATACAAATAAACGGCTTTCTATTTCTTTGGAAAAATTTATTCGTATTTAGGTAAGCCATTTTCTGGGAACGCGGGAAATTTGAATCTTTTTTTTTCTTTTCCTTTTTTTTCTTGGTCTCCTCTTTTTTTTTCTTTTTTTTTTTTTAACTCCGAGTAAATCTCTAAAAGTTAGAGATAAATAGAAAAGAAAGTATGAAAAAAGAAAAATTATTTGCAACAAACGTTTGTTCGTGCAATCGTTTAAAAATTGAAATATCATTAGCGTACGTATGTGTCTGTTCATTTTTTATAAAGCAATTAAAGAAAACTAAATATTTCAAATTCGCTTAAATCCAAATTTTCGTCATTACGTTGGTATAGTAAATATTTTAATATCATCGACATGGCTTTTAACGAATATTAAAATGTTTATTTATAAATAATTGGAGTGATAATTTCATGGAAGAAAAGTAGAAAAAACATTTTTTAATCCATTTACGCAAATACATCCACGCGTATATTCTGTCATTACAATATAAATGTATATATACATATTACAATAATATTATATATATATATATATATATATATATATATATATAATATTATACGAATAATATTAACATATTAATTTATTAATAAATAAACAGATAATTAATTCCAACTTGAATAATAACAAATACGACGCGTTTCAAATGAACAGTTTTAGAAACGTCATTGAAAAATTATTATTATCAAAATTATCGTGAAATAAGTGAAAAAGTGTCTACGTTTACGTCTCCCTTATGTCATACTTTTTACACATATACCGGCTGACGAGACGAACGAATCGAAAAGCGACGACACAATATTTAATCGAAAATCTTTTAAGTTCGTTCTAAGTTCATTCGTTCTACCCCAATTTCTCTTTACTATACGATCTATTACCACCACTCCTTTTTTTTCTCTTAACCAATTCTCCCTTACCATTCTCCTTCGTCCTCGACCTTAACGCCGAATGACTTTTCTTGAATTCTCAAGCTAAACTTTATTCGCAAAGGAAAAGCTTTTTCGTTTGTATATATTCTGCGTGTACGGATGGGCGAGCACGTTCGATCGTTAACGGCTCGACTAATGGAATGGAATTCGCATTCTGGCCTCCTAAAACTCGTCTAACGGCTACCACAGCAGTTCAACCTCTAAACCCTTCTACATAACCCACCGAAGTTATCTTCAACCCCGTATAAAGAGAATTCGTAAAATCGTTCGTTCTAAACGTTTCGTTTTTCTTCTTCGTTCTTCTTCGTAACCCCTTTGACTCTCCATCTCCTCGTCACTCACCCCTTTTTTTTGTCGTTGATCTTTTTTTCTTTTCCTTTTTCTTTTTTCTTCGTTTACCCTTCTGGCCTTGTTCCTCTCTCTCTCTTTTTTTTTTTTATTTTTTTCGTTTCTTTTCTTTTCTTTTTTCTTTTCTTTTTTTTTTTTTTTTATTTTCTAACGTCGTCTGCACGTTACCATTTAATCTGTGTTGCTAATTGGATTTAGAATGGAATTTGATTTTTGTTTTTGCTTCGTTTGTTTGATCGGTTGTTCCTGCGTTTGTTTATTTTTAATGTCATTAGCATCGTCCCATTTAATCAGCGTCGTCTTGGAATTAGAATGGAATTTGATTTCTTTTTGTTTTTATTTATGCGTCATTAATCGTTTAATCTGTTCTGTATTACATACGGTTACGATGGAATTAGAAAGGAATTTGATTCTTTTCTTTCGTTTGTCTCTCTTTTCTTTTTTCTGTTGTTTTTTTTCCCCCCTGTTCTTTTTTTCTTCTTTTTCTTTTTCTCTTCTTTTTTTTTTTTCTCTTTTGTTACGTCATTAGCATTACCATTTTAACTGATGTAATTAAAATGTTTCTCTTTCTTTTCTCTTTTTATGTCATTAGCATTACCATTTAATCTGTGCCGTGTTGGGATTAGAATGGAATTAGATTACTTTTCTTTTTTCTCTTTCGATGTCATTGGCATCACCATTTAATCTTTGCTTTTGCAGTTAGAATGGAATTTCATTGATTTTTTTTTTTCTTTCTTTTCATTTCTTTTGTTTTGTTCTAGATTTTTATTGGAGAAGTAATTTGTTAGTTCCGTGTTTCTTTTTTTTTTTTAAGTGGTTTTTCAAAGATTTTTTTATGATTTATTCTCTCTCTCTCTCTCTCTCTCTGTCTATCGCTCTGACGTTAGAATTAAATAGAATTACTGAAATTTATAATTCTCTTTTTGTTTATTTATTGGTTCATTATAACTAAGTAGATAATTTTTTTAATTATATATAGTTATTAAAATATATAACCAACGTTAATTTCATTTATTTTCATTTAATTTGCAATAGTGAATTATGAGCATAATGTCGGACTAGTAATTCCCGTTTTTGTAATTAGACAAAGTAAGTAATTAATAAATAAATAAATAAACAAATAAATAGCCAAATAAATTATCATAAATATTATTATTAGATGTGTAATAATTTCACTTTTCCTTTTTTTTTTTTTTTTTTTTTTTAAATATTAAACAGATCATTGTTATTTCAATATTTTTTAGAATATAATATTTATATATAATTACATATATAATTAATATCTAACATTTCATAAATATAACGTCAACCTAAGAAATTATTTTAGACGTACACGCACATACAAACTTATATATTCATTTCAAATATTTAACATCGAATTATATTAATCGACATCAATAACACGATCTTTTCTTCATCCCTTAATAATCCTTACAAACCTTATCGTTATTATTTCGAATAAATATAACATTTTTCTTTTCCTCCTCTTGTTCTTCTCCTTTTTCTATTATTTCATTTACGTTCGTATTTCTTGTCTCCCTCTTCGAATTTTATTTCTTTTTCTTTCCTTCTTTCTTTCTTTCTTTCTTTTTTTTTTCATTCTGTAACGAAGGGATGCTTGGTTTAATTTGATTTTTTTCTTTCTCTACATCCTCTGCCGTCACTATTTCCCTCTCAGCACACACTCATGGAGTTCCTCTTCCTCTTACTCTTCCTTCCTTCCTTCCTTCATGTTCTTTTTTTTTTCTCCCTTTTTTTTTCGAGGTAGCTTACCCTCTTTGAACATATACACACAAACATATATATATATATATATATCTACGCGTTTGTGTGTATCTCTCTCTCTCTCTCTCTCTCTCTCCTTCCCTCCCTCCCTCTGTCTTCGTCTGTCTCTCTATGGACGTCGAGATTGAAGTAAAAACGTCGACGGTCACGTAGGACATTTCCGGATTTCTCCAGCCAACGTTAGGGTCCTGAAGGGACACAGGATAAAAGTCCTGCAGTTCCTGTCTATTTATGATGTCCCGCACTTGCGTGAATTCTCCTTGCTCTGTTCGTTCGTCTATTTTGTTCCATGATGTACGTGAGCTCTGTACTTTTATCCGTCCCTCTCTCTCTCTCTCTCTCTCTCTCTTTTTCTCTTTTTTTCTCTCTATATTTTTTTTTCTTTCTTTTTTTTTTTTTTCTTTTCGTGCGAGGAATCGACGATAAGCTCTTTCCCTTTCAGCCTTTTGTTCTTTATCTCTAGGTACGTAATTACTTCCATTTTGCTTTCTTTGTATACTTTAATTGGAATTGATCAACAAGTATCGTCGTTGTATCTTCATTCGACAAAAATATAATAGGAAATTTCTAATGGAAAATATATTAATGATATAACGTTTCTTCTGTTTCATTTGATAATATCGATAGAAGAGTTGACGGGTTCGATAGATTTCTTTTTTCTTTTCTTTTTTCTTCTCCTTCTTCTTCTTCTTCTTCTTTTTTTTTTTAACATGATAGTTACATCGAAAATTTAATAGAAATTTTTCGTTTTCTTTTGGTTTTTTTTTTTTTTTTTTTTTGGGTTTTTTCTTTCAGGAGGTATATATACTTGCATAGAAAAAATTTAATGGAGAATTTTCGATGGATGTTTTATAGTAAACTTTTCAAATATATTGATAATTTTTTTAGGATATGTTTCATAAAAAATTTTGATCGAAAATATCTAGGATAGAAAAAAATTATTTGAAATATAATGGAAAGAAGAGATTTTCAAACGTAAATATATTGTAAATTGAATAGAAAAATTTCGATAGACAACATTGAAAAATTTACCGGAATATCTTCTAGCGATAATTATCGATAATTTCGTAGGAGATTTTTTCGAAAAAAAAATGTATCCTAATATTCCTAAAATTGCGAATTTTATCGTTAAATTTTAAGTAAAAGCAGAAAAAAGGAAAGAATATATTTTGCAAGCAGGGTGGAAAGACTTTCATTAACGAAAAAAAATGTTCAGAAATATTGAATCATGGTATACTGAATTGCTGATTAAACATTAATTCAATTTTTTGTATTTACAGTGTATTTTGTATTAAGACATTGTTTCATATATATATATATATATATATATATATATATATATATGTATGTATGTATGTATATATGTATGTATGTATATATGTATGTATGTATAATCAGGCTCTTTATAGTCATTTTTTCTTATTTCTTTTTCGCTTGTACCATAAAATAGAAATTTAATAGATTTCAGAAGAGTCTACGAAGAAAAAATATTCAAAGAGCATTTAAAAAGTGATTTAAGTAGGCGTTTAAGAAACATGAGAGACAGACCGTAGTTCGTGAACGACTACTTGGAAGGGAGTTTCTTTTGTTTACAGTCGGACACTTAGTCGATCGATAGTTACAGAGAAGTTTCTCGAATTCGCAAGGAATTTGAATTTGGCGCGAGACGTGGGCTTTGGGTAGGGTTGGGGACGAGTGTTGGAGTAGGGGGAGGTAAGGGTGAGAGATTGGTGGTGTGAGTTGGCCAACGAGTTTTAGCGATTAAGAAGGTACTATGGTAACGAGTCACTACGACGTCCATTTTCGTCTTCTAACGAGGAGAAAACAAAAGGACAATAATTTCGTAAACGTGCATCGACTATCGAAATAATATACTTAATTTCGTCTATTTCGTGACACAATTCTTAAATTGCAGTTCTAAATAAATTATTTTATTAAGAAGAACGATTTAATTAATTAGAAGTAATCGGGTTTATAATTTTTTAATTTGTTTTGATATACATGTATATGTATAATATATATATATATATTTTTTTTTCTCTTTTGTATAGTTAAAGACGATTATTAAATTGACGTAAGATGTCGTCAATGATACACTTTAATATTTTTGTTTTATTTAATTCAATTGATCTAATAATTTTTTTCTTTTTTTATTTACTTAACTCATTTTTATAATCAGTAATGTTTCTAACTAATCTTCCATTATAATCAAATTTAATCGATTTTTATATATATATATGTGTTTATAAATAAATAAAAAAAAAAAATAAGAAAAAAAGATCAACAGCACATTGTAAAAATCTAAGGGAAGATGATACGACGGCCATTTAGAAATGATCGAGCAATTTTATATTTCATTGAGAAATGTAAGTTTTGAACTTCTCCCTACCTTATTCCCTACTCTTTTCTTTCTCCTTTACTCATCCCCTCAAACAAATAAAAATATCCACCAAATAAAAGCGATAATAAAAATTTTATGACTCGAAAGAAGTAAAATTCCTGTTCCTCTATGTCGTTTAATAAATATCCATGGGGGTGATTGTACAGCGATCGTTGTTTTAAAATTCAAACTTCATCCTCTTTCTATCGTCGTTCGTAAAGATGAGAGAAGGAGGAGAAGGAGGAGAAGGAAGTGTAGGAGGAGGAGTAGGAGGGGGAGTAGGAGGAGGGGGAAGAGAAGGAGGGAGATAAGCATGAGACAAGGAAGAAGCGCCCTTTAAATTAATTTCGAAGTAGTTTAAAGGGGAGAAATTCCTGCTTTTAGAGTTTTCGCGAATACGAGTAAAAGAATGGTGGAGATGGTAGAATAGTGGTAGAAGGGGTGGTGAGGGTGGTCGACAATAAACCGTTCTATCTATCCTTTTTCGTCATCTTTTAGAGTATCTAATCTCGATACTTAAAACTTGCCGATAGTGTTTTTAATTACATTTTCTTGTATCTAAGTACATAATAATACGTATATACTTACATACATTTTTTATTATTTTGTTTTTTTTTTTTTAAATTTTATTTGTATTTTTATTTTTATTTTTTTTTCTTATTCTTTTAATCGATTTCCTCGAGAGTTTTCTTTTTTTGCTTTCTATTTATTGTAGTAAATTATTATTATCTTATTAGCGAATTCTCTTGATTTTCTTTTTCTTCTTTTTTTGTGGATAATATATCAAAATTTTTTTATGGTTTAATATATATTTTTTTCACAAATACATATATATATATATATATTTCTTATTTTTATGTACTAATCAGAAAAATAATAATAACAACAGATAATAATAATTTAATAATATTTTACTCTTTTAATCTCTGAAACTTTATCAGAAAACTATGATAAAAACTATATATATATATATAAAAAAAAAAACGAAAAAACTATTTTTCATTAATGCGATACAAAATAAAAATCGTCCGATTATTTCAACATCGCATTTCGATTATTACAATCTTTTAACGGTACCTCCAATATTCTAATATTTACACGACATCCATATATTATTCCATTATTCCATTAATAACGGCGCAAGAGTCGGTAATAAATTCAACCGAGGGCGAAAGAAGAAAAGAAGAAAAGAAAGGAAAAAAAAGAAAAGAAAAGAAAGAAAGAAACAACTTCTGTTTCTTGGACGTATAGATGAAAAAAAGTCGCAGCAATAATTTTAAAAATTCCTTTTTACTTCGTGATAAAATATCTCATATACCATTGTCGAAAAAGAAGACAAAAAAAAAAGAAAGAAAGAAAGAAAGAAGAAGAAGAAAAAGAAAAAAGCAGCAGCAAATGGATTTAAAGAAGAGAGAACACGAAGTTTTTTTAGTCTCTCTCTCTCTCTCTCTCTCTCTCTCTCTCTCTCTCTCTCTCTC
>NC_057687.1:8646478-8654270 GCF_014466175.1 Vespula pensylvanica | reverse complement strand
TCTCTCTCTCTCTCTCTCTCTCTCTCTCTCTCTCTCTCTCTCTCTCTCTTAACGTCGCGCAAATTCGCGAGAGTACACTTTTTATTTTCTCGAGGAAAGCTCGCGAACTCTCGAGCTACCCCTTACCGCATCCCACTCCACCCCTTTCCCACCCACTCGTATGTGACGCAAGTGTAGTGAGAGAGAGAGAGAGAGAGAGAGAGAGTGGGATGGTGGTAGCGAAGAGAGTACTAGGACTAGGAGAAGGGAAGAAAGAGATGGAAGGGAAAAGGAGGAGGAAATAGAGTGGGGATAGGAGTGGGTTAGGGTAGTAGGGGGTGGTACATGTTCGTGAAAGTTCTCGCACATCGATGCGCTTTTTCGTGTCGTCGCTAGACGTCGAAGAAGATAAGGAAAAGAAGACGACAATATACGACATGTTTGTTGCGTCGTCACGGATCATCATCTCTCTTTCTCTCTCTCTCTCTCATACACACATACAAACACACATATATATATATATATGTACAGATAGGTACACACGTATACGAAATATATTCTACGAAAAAGAAAACGAGAAGAATCGGTAGAAACTTGTGTCGGATTTAAAATAATGGGGTGAAGGGTGGATGAGGGATGAGGGTGGGGATGAGTTCAGGGGAGAAGAAGAATTTTTCGTCACCGTCAGAATTTTTTTTTTCTTTCTCTCTCTTTCTCTCTGTTTGTTTTTCTGTCTGTCTGTCTGTCTGTCTGTCTGTCTGTCTTCGTCTATTTTTCTATCTTTCTTTCTTTTTTCTTTCTCGTTCTCTCCCGTGGATGCAACCCAGTCGCGAGCGCAGTTTCTAATTATTCTTCACTCGAGACGCTCGCACGACGTACCTATGTATGTACGTGCTTCTTGTTATTTCTCTCTTTTTTATTTATAGTCTAGAGAGAGAGAGAGAGAGAGAGAGAGAGAGAGAGAGAGATGCGTGAAAGTGGTATGCGTGTGTTCCGCAACCGACCAACGGAAGGAAAGAAGCGAGACAGAGGGTTCGTGTATTTTTAGTCGCACATGTACATATACACGTACATTTACACGTACATTCACATACTAACTAACACTAACGTGTATACGCATATATTACACGTCCGATACATACGCGTACATTTACTTATTACATGTATGTTCCCTTATATACACGCATGTACGTTTACATACATATATATGTATTCGTATGTCGTGTAAGTACACATACACACATAGATATATGTATATATATATATAGTTATATACATTTGTATATAATTGTGTATACATACCAGTACAGTAACGTATATATTCGTACATATAAACATATCTATTCACGTCGAATTCGATCGCAAAAATGGAGAATATATCGAAGAGAAAGGGATCGATTTATTCGTTTAATACTACTTCGTTTAAACTTCTCTATTTCCCAAATGATTTCTTTTCCAATCGATTCGAAACGATTCGATTTATTATTCCCTGCTTGTAATTATTCTCCTGTATATTACGTAATTCCGGGACATTTTCCGTTTGTTGAAATCGTACTTTTGCGGTGGAAGAACCGTGTCGCGATAATTAATGTCGCATTACGGATGACTCGAGAAGAGAAGCTTCTTCTTTCGAAGAGAGGAGAAATGCATTTTCTTTCTTTTTTTCTTTTCTCTCTCTATCTTTTCTTTTTTTGTTTTTTTTAATTTTTTTTCTTTTCTTTTTTTTTCTTTCTTCTCTTACGTTTCCTCTTTCTCGCATTCCTCGCGTCAGCTGCACCGAGTGCGTTCCATTTTCGGACAATTCTCTATGAAATTCTTTTACATAAGTGCGCTTTAGCTTCGCGGTAAAAATGCTCTGATATATTTATATATATATATATATATATATATATATATATATATATATGTTCTTTTTTTTTTTGGAGAGACGAAAAATGTTTAGAAAATTATTAGATTCTTCTCGCGTGATATATCATAAAAAATCTATTTAATATATATATATTATATATATAACATATAAAAAAAATAAATATATATATATATATATATAAAGAATTTTCTTGCTATAGAAAATAAAATTACATAAATTTTTCTTAATATCAAATTTAAATCACGATAAAATTTATTTATTCAATTATTTTAATTTCTTATTGATTCATCGAGTACGTTTAATTACGTTAACTTCTTTAATTCGTTTAATTCGTTCATTCGTATCTACAAAATTATTGTATGTTTAAAATGTATGTTATAAAAATATGTTTGTTACAAAAATTATTTAATAAATAAAATTATTTGTTCGTTATATTTTCGAATAATGATAGTATTAATAAAAATAATTATTATTTTTAATGAAATTCTTTTAAGTATACCACGTTTTACGTATCAAAGTGTTCTCTGTTATATCTTCCATGAAAGTATTTGATTAAAATACTTTAAATGTTCGAAAATTTCTTAGGTATACTCTTAGATCTATTCAAATTTATTATAACATATCTTCATTGAATTACTTCGAAAATGATACATGGTGTTACTTGATTTTCTATCCTTTTTTTCTTTTCTTTTTCTTTTTTTCTTTTATTTATTTTTAATTTCAAATCGCTGCCGTTTTAATAATATTTTGTTTATTGCGTAAATTAATTTATTAAAAATTTATTGTCTCCGTTAATTTGTTATGAATATTCGAGTTAAAGTGATTTACTTAGAAATTCGTTTGCTTTTGATCAACGATCGCTTGTTTTCCTTTCGAAGAGCCCACGTCAATCCGTTTACCGAAGATAACAGGAAGCACTTGACGGGAGGAAACGATGTCGGCATAGACCGAAAAAGAGGTTGAGCAATTTTTAGTCACCCTTTTCGTAGTTTCCTTCATCTTTTTCTATATGGATATTTTATTCGTCATGTAACTTAATACAACTTGTATTATTAACTTTTCGTCGCTACAAATCAATCTTTAATTCTTTTTATTTTATTTTATTTCTTTTTTTTTTTCGTGTCTTTTATCGTGTCTAATACGAAAGAATTGTTTTAATGTGATGTTTACTATAAAGTATCGTAATTATAATTTATAATTATAGTGAATAAAATATAATATGAAAAGTAGTACGAACAGAAGTGAAATATAAACTATATTATAATTTAATTAAAATTTAATTATAAATTGTATTATATACAATATATAGTATAGTCTAATTATACATATATTAAGTATAATTTGTATAAAAAAAAATAAACAAAAAAATTACATACACCCGACATTTAGGATACATATAAACTAACAATTGAATTAGTAATTATAAAATAAATAAATTAAAATTTGAATAATATAAATCTCTTAACTTCAACAATTAAATAAATTTTTCTTATTATATTTAAATTATATTGAAAAAAAAAAAATTATTATTATTATTAATTACGACCCACATGAAAATTGTAACAATTTCTTAGATATATAAATTTATATACCGTATATATGTACGTATAACATATACGTATATACATACATATATACATACATAAATATATGTACCTACATGCATACATATACACAATGTATTACCATACTGGAAACGTTTGTATATATACATACATACACAAATACATACATACATACATACATACATACATACATACATACATACATACATACATACATACATACATACATACATACATGCATGCATGCATGCATGCATGCATGCATGCATACATGCATATATATATAGGTAGATAGGTATTTAGGTATACACGTATAGGCATTTGACCTATCGGAACAATCCCTGTCTCAACTAATGATTAACGCGTGCCAATCAGCAATAGCTTAGCATCACGAGGGTTCCTCGGGTTCTCCTCCATGCCATTAGATCGAATCGTTCATTAACATCGTACGAAACACTCGAGTTTACTCAGAATCAACATTATCCGTTTATTATTCGTTGTTTTGATAGGCCAGTTATTGTCATTTTGTATAAAACTTATTTTCGTTAAATATATCTATATATTTGTTAATACAATATAGATACACAATATGGACATACGAGATCATTTTTTAGATAGAAAAATATATCCGATTTCATCATTGTTATCGATGTAGCTTTTTTAGCTTCTTTCTTCTTTTCTGTTTTTTTTTTTTTCTTTCTTTTCTTTTTTTTTTAAGAATAATTGTGGATCATTATGATTGATAACTAGGAATAAAAATGTACTCGGATATTATTATTTGTTTTTTTTTTTTTTTTATTTGTTTTTTAAACGTTTTATAAAGAAAGAATAAATTATTTAGAAAGTATATATACGATATTAAACGATGAGTGTATTAATGAAAAAATATTTATAAATAATTATTTTGCCTGCCTGTGTGTATACATATATATTTTATTTTTTACACACACACACACACACACATATATATATATATATATATATATATATATATATATATATTTGTCATCAATCTCTTGTTTGTTTACAATTTTTTTATTAGTCACGTTATCGATATTAGAATCATTTGCGAGAAAGCACAAGAATAACCAACGATATTATCGATTGTAGTGGCGTTGCTACGGTGTAAACAGGTACGAAAGCCATTTCTTGCTTGCCTGGTCGCATCGCTTGCATTTATGCCTATGAATAATAATATCATTCACGATGATATCAGGGAAAACGAACGATACGTTAATAAAAATTTGCGTTTGATATGCATGATTTTTTTTTTCACTCTATCATTACATTCACTCGTTCTCAAATTATTTTCGATCGTAATTATTATTCAGCTGTGTTGTCGTTTATAAACTGAAAAAAGAAAAGTATACGTATATACGTACGTATATTATCTTTTCCGAACTTTGAAATTTGTATTGACACGTTACATCATTTTTTTTTTTTTAAATCATTAATAACTATCGTAAAATATAAATAATTCTTATTTAACGATAAAAATCGTTCTCGGTAAAAAAAAAAAAAAAAAAAAAAAAAAGAAGAAGAAGAAAAAAATTTCGTTCACAGTCATTTCAACTGGAAAAGATTCCGTCATTTCATTACGATCAATAATGATCTCGTTATTACTATTAATCGTGACAATGATTATTAATAATGATAACAAATTTTCACGTCACTATTAAAGATCATTAATAACGATTCAATTATTATTAATCATTCTAAAACGATTATTAATAACGATTCTGAATTTTCAATAATTACGAAAAAAAAGATTCCTACTACTTTTTTTTTTCTTTTTTTTTTTCTTTTTTCTTTCAACTTTGTACCAACGAAATTGTTAAAGATACAATATAGATTTTACTTAATTGTTGGAACTTCAAAGCTATCGACGATCGTCATTATCAGAGATAGCGACGATAACGACAGATTCTCTCGATAGGATATTCTTTTTCTTTTTCTTTTTTTTTTCAAATTTTTCTTCTTTTTTCTCTCTCTCTCTCTCTCTCTCCTCTCTTGCATCTTTTGTAAAACGATTCCAATCCTTAATTTCCCAAATGAGTTCTATACGATTATATCCGAGCTTGATAAAGTACCGCGAAAGGATATAAACAATTAACTCGATAATTGTTAGAAAGGTACATACGTAATCGCAATAATTATCAAGAGAATTGCTTGAAATTGGAAAAGAGATAGAAATAGAGAAAGAGAAAGAAAGAGAGAGAGAGAGAAAAAGAGAGAGAGAAAGAGAGATCACCGAGGTCGTCGAGGGTTATCTTCTTTGAATATGCATCGTTGCATATCGTCGGATGTAGACAGAAACAAGTGGTAAAAGAAGGGTGAATAAGAAATTACGAGATATAGGGAGTGAGCTTAAAATGGGAATGATGAGAACGGAGAAGGTAGAGAGAAGGGGGATGAAGAAAGAAAAAAAAGGAAGATGATAGCTACAGGATCGAACAAAAGCTCTTAGATCTTATTCCACTAATTAGGTTTACTCGTTTTCGACAATATTCAGAACGCTCTTCCCCCTTTTCTTTTTTCCTATTTTTTCTATTATTTCAGATTGTAAAAATAGCAAGCGATTTCTGGAGGGTGGCGAAGGTTGGATGAAAAAAAAAAAGAAAAGAAAAAGTCTCGAGAAAGAGAGTACGATTGATAATCATTTGGCACGAATTTTTCGTTCTTTTCTCTCTCTCTCTCTCTCTCTCTCTCTCTCTCTCTCTCTCTCTCTCTCTCTCTCTGTGTGTGTTATTTTCTTTTTTTTTTCTTTTTTAGACGAATTCGAAACAACACGATCTGAACAACAATAACAAAGGCAATTCCATTTTTCCGCGATATTTACTCACCCCTTTCTCTCTTTTTCTCTCTTTCCTCTCTCTCTCTTTTTTTTTTTTTGTAATCTGGAAACGATATCGTGTAAACGGAGAATCGAGATATAATAATTGATTTTATAAAATGATCTAGGAACTTTCGAGGGGCTCTTCTAGGATCGTTTCTTTCTTTTTTTTTTTTTTTTATACGAATGTCTACGAACTTTTGGCCGAACCTGTAGAAAAGGAAAAAAAAAGAAAGAGAGAGAGAGAGAGAGAGAGAGAGAGAGAGAAAGTAGAGAGGTGAAGCGACGTGGTAGTGGAGAAGTGGGGTGGAGTTGAGGGTGGGGATAAAGAAATACAATGAAAAGCTTTCTGTAGCAGATGTACCACTCACGTCTGAAAACCATCCCCAAGGCTTTTGTTGATTTAATAAACGCGAAGCCGCAAGCTCACCGCTTCGACTATCCATTGTCATTCTCTTTCTCTCGTATCGGAGAAACGTATACGAACGTACATACATGCACTTTCTCTCTCTCTCTCTCTCTCTCTCTCTCTCTCTCTCTCTCTCTTTCTGTCTCTTTCTCTCTTTTTTTTCTTTCTTTCTCTCTATCCATACGTCTTTCCTTCGTGCCCTTTCTCTCTCTCTTTCTCTCTCTCTCTTTTTTTACCTCTGTCTGTTCTTCTCTCTCTGTCTCTTTCTATTACCTTCTACGTATATTCCACCCCCGCTAGTCTCTTGCATTGAAATGCGTCGCCTACAAATTGATACGTAGGCAGCCGAACGATGAAAAGCAATAGTCTTTGTTGCTGTTACTAGACAAAATATACTCGTTTTTTTTTTCTTACTCGCATTGTAGTTTATTCGATATCTCTCTCTCTCTCTCTCTCTCGTTTGCTATCTTTGTTTTTTTTCTCTCTTATTCTCTCGTTTGCTCTCTCTCTCTCTCTCTCTCTCTCTCTCTCTCTCTCTCTTTCGTTTTCTATCTTTTTTCTTCTTCCTCTCTCTCTCTCTCTCTCTCTCTCTTTCGTTTTCTATCTTTTTTCTTCTTCGTATCTCTCTCTCTCTCTCTCTTTCTCTCTTTTTGTCTCTACTATTACATCCCTTTTCTTTTACTTTTCCTTCTTCTTTTTCATGTCCTTGTCTCTTTCGTCGTGATAGAGAAACAAAGGGAGAGGGTGAGAGAAGGTTGGTTTTGAAAGCTATCTTTGTTTATGGGATAACATTTTCTACCGAACATTTTCTACGATGTATATTCAAATTAATAGATATTTTTGTTTGTGTTTTCTTTCTCTATTTTTCTTTCTTTCTTTCTTTCTTTCTCTCTCTCTCTCTCTCTCTTTCTTTCTTTTTCTTTTCTTTGTTTTTCGAAGTATTGTAACTAAACGCTCTCACGGGTGGTGGTTTGTCTTTTTATTAAGGAAATATTTGTTTTAATGTGTATTACTTTCCTTTCTGTAACAATTTTTCATAAGTTCTGTCGTTAATATTTTCGAAGGAAGGAAGAATAAAAGAAAAAAGAACGGAAAGAAGACATGGACGTTCTTCGACGCTCTTCGACGCTCGTCAA